>NC_052396.1:16669630-16889630 GCF_009389715.1 Phoenix dactylifera | reverse complement strand
AGATTCCAAGCATGAGCCCGTGGTGGTTATCGTGTGCATAAGCTCGTGGAGGCTATTCCCATGTGTCAGCCCGTGACGCTATAAAGATTCCACGTGTAAGCTCGTAGAGGCTAACCTACGCATAAGTTCCTGGAGACCATCTCATGCGTCAGCCCATAGGTGCTATGCCATGATGAGGTTAGTTCAAATCTTATCTTGTCCGTCTGATTTACATGTTACTCTTCTCAAATCAGTTACCACTTCTATTGTGATTTTCTCTCAAATTCAAGGTATCTTTGTTCACATAATCATGTTCTCAATATCCAATACATATAATAACCATACGAATATATTTGTGCTGAAAATCATATAAAACATATTATTACATGCCAAACCAAGTTTATCAATGTAAATCTCATGATGCAAATCTAGCAATACAAACCAATAAACATATACACACACATATATATATTTAGTGACCGAGTACACCAATTTTTACCTTTACCGAAGAATGACTAAACACAATAATCACTGACCCACTTTATGGTTTATAAGCTGGGTTGCAGAGTACTCCGATCAGAACCTTCTTGCGTAGATGATTCTTTCTCCACAGAATCAAATTCGATTATCAAAAGAAAATCAAATAATGGACTAGTAACCTAAACTTCCTACTGGTGTCTACTAGGTGTCATTCACCAAGTCTCCCAAGACTCTATTACCATCTACCCGGGTCAACTAGAGAGAGAAAGACACCAAGAGAGAGAAAAAGAGGAAGAAGAAAGAGAGAGAAATTAGAGAGAGAAATAGAGAGAGGAGAGAGAGAAGAGGAAAGAAGAGAGAGAAATCATCTCTCTCCTCTCTTTATGTTCGGCCCAAGCCTTTCTCCTTTTTCCTTCGTAGGTCTAAGGGGTGGCAGCCTGGGTGGCCTGCCCCCCACTCAACGGTGGCCATGGCGGCCGCAACCCCAGCCAAATCGGCAGTCGGCGATGACGAAATAAGGACGATGAAGGCCAAAATAGGGATGCCCTATTTTGGCAACTTCCTAGCAATTCGCCAGCTCTAATCACGGCGAACATGGATAGAATCAACAGAGAAGAAGAGAGGGAAAAGAAGGAGCCTTACCTCGGTTCGGCAAGGCACTTCGGTTATCCTTCCCAGTGGAAAAAAATAGAGAAAGAACCCGAAAAGAAAAACTTGAAATTGGAGTGATTTTTTGCCTAATCTTTGGTGGATCTCAAAAGAGGAAGATGAGGGGTTAAATAGGCGTGATCCTAGAGTTCAAGTCAAACCCAAATTGCCCTAAAATTTTTTGATTTTTGGTGGGATCTCCGGAGTTATGACCGCCGATTCCATGAAGTTTCCTCAAAAATAATGGGGGAAGGAACACGTGCGAGCATATGGGACCGGTTGGGTTCAGCTTGGACTCGGCCGGTTTAAAAGAAAGAAAGAAAGAAACCTTTCAATTCATCGCAAACTTATTCATATTAAATGAAAATTCTACGACTCTGGATTCCAGAGCATTCGCCATCCCAATCAATCAATTATTAAGTGTGCAGATGAACACGGATGAAATGATTGCTATAGCTCAAAACACATTATAATCTAGTCCTGATTCCACTCGAGGAAGTTATGCGTTTTAATTTGTCTTCATCTAAGGCCCTGTTTGGGGGAGCTGTTGGTAGTAGAGCTGTTGGAAGTAGAGCTGTCTGAAGTAGAGCTGTTATAAAAAGCTGTTTGCTGTTTGGTAACTACATTCGTAAAGTGCTGTGGTACTTTATTTTGTGTTTGGTAAACAAACTGAGAAAGTACTTTTGTATAACAAAATTACCATAAAGGACATTGCATAGTATTATACAACATAACATAATAAAACATAACATAAATTAATACATAAATATGCGATATAGTATAATATTATTGTAATATAAAATAATATTATGTTAATATAGCATAATAGTAATATAATTATTAGAGTAAATTAATATTTGGTAATATAACATAATATTAAATTATTTAACATAACATATTAATGTATTATGATATAATGTAATATATATTATATTTATAGTATAATACAATAATAAAAGTATAAATTATTATAATTGTTAGTATAAATTAATTTTTCATAATATAACATAATATTAAATTATTTAAAATAACATATTAATGTATTATAATGTAATGTAATATAATACAATATTTATAGTATAATACAATAATAAAGGTATAAAATATTATAATTATTATTATACATTAATTTTCCATAATATAACATAATATTAAATTATTTAAAATAACATATTGATGTATTATAATGTAATGTAATATAATATAATATTTATAGTATAATACAATAATAAAGGTATAAAATATTATAACTATTAGTATAAATTAATTTTCTATAATAATTATTTAATATAACATATTAATGTATTATGATATAATATAATATGATATTATATTTATAGTATAATACAAAAATAAAGGTATAAAATATTATAATTATTAGTATAAAATAATTTTCTATAATAATTTTCCATAGTTTCCCATAAAATAATTTTTCACTGTCCAGGGGCTCTTCTTCGTGGTCCACGCTCGAGGAGAACCTCAGCGCGGGCCGCGAGGTTGATGATAAAAAAAAAACAATAGATTGATTTTGGAAGGTATGGAAAAGGATTAAAATTTTTTTCTTCTAAAATGTGGTTCAAGAGATGCATACAAAAATTGAAAAGAAAAATACCTTTTCTTATGGAAGGGAGTCTGACGGATAGGGTTCTTAGCTACAGCAGATTTTTAGATTTATAAAAGGACAAACTATGTAATTATGTTATTTTAATATGGGTATTTTTGTCAAAAATACAGCTTTCCGAAAAAACTGAAACAGCTTCCTCCCAAAAGCTTCAAATTGGAGCTTTCTCCTAAAAGCTGTTTTCAGCTTCCCGCAAAAGCTGAAACAGCTTTTTAAAAAATTTACCAAACACAGTTTTTCATCTAAAAGTACTTTTGGAGGGCCAGAAAATGCTTTCTGGCCCTCCAAAAGCTCCCCCAAACATGGCCTAAATAATTCTAATAGGTGGTTCTTCCACCACCATTCTCCTGCCAAGATAAATTATGCGTCAAAAATAAAATCCTTTTAAACATGAAGGCATGATTCCCATTCCTTTAATTACTTCATTTATTAACCAATTTTATGGATGGCATCGCAAACAAACATTTATGGTGCACTACGCATGCCCCTCCATGTGGTCATGGATGGTGCATCACCCGGCAAAAAAATAATAAAAGAAAGATTTTTTTTTTTTAATATGAAACATGATTGAAAAAAATATTAGACATTTCGATCTCAGATTAGATCGATCTTTTTGGCCTCGATATTAGTAAAGGTGAACAACCTCGGTAAAACCCAAGAAACCACTGTGCTAGTGCTAATGAAGACCGGCAGTTATGGCAATACTGCATGGAGTAAATGCACGATCAGCGTGATGACCGCTGCGTACTGATTACGCGGGACGATTTCCACGTTATAAACATGCAATAGATTGTTTTCTTCTAATTAAAGCATATCACGCTAAATCAATTAACGCATCAGCATACTATCCTATATAAAGACGTAGCCTAAGGGTCTTCAAGTAAGTCCATTTGGAGATTTTTCTTTATAAAATTTCTTTCTTCCACATTGTTTCCCTATCATTCTGACTTAAGTATCGGAGCATTCTGCCGGAAACTTTTCAGCAAATGAACTTCTTGTAGGTCATTTTCGAAGCCGACCGATTTTTTCTCACTTCGGTCATCTCATTCAGTTCGGTTTTCACCGACGTGAGAGCTGTGCTCCGACCTCGGATCGAACATATATAAATTATTGTACTTTGAGGGCCATCAAGTCCAAGTGGTACCTCTTACATTTCGGAGATCCAGGAACAGACATATAGCCAGGGTTGGGTAAGGATTCACCACTTTGGCCCCGTCGACGGTCAGCCTAGCCAAAAATGATAGTTGAATTAACAACAAAACAAAAGGTACAAAACAGGTAACTATAAAATGTAATCCAATAGTTACAATTTCGTAATTGGATCATGCACTAGGCCAAATCAGATCAAGCAAAGTAAAAGTCGGGTTTCATCTTAAAGCATCTTCAGAAACTTTAACAGTTTATTAATTTCATTACCATATTCACTTTGTATATTTGAATATATATATATATATATAAATAAACCAATATCCAAATTAAGTTGTCACTCAAAACATAAACAAGTGGGTACAAAGAAGTTAATAAGAGTAAAAACTTAAGACGTGATATTGTTAACAGCATCAATGCCTCTTGCTCATCATCATCTTAATTTATGTTTAACTTGTAAAATAGAGAGATTAAATTAATAAATTATTTCTATTACTTAAAATTATATTATACAACCAAAAATGTTCAATACGTAAATCAACCAATGTTTGGTAGGTAGTATGCTCATGAAGTAAAGTCCATGTTCTGTACTTTTACTACCAAACGCCATTTTTGGCTGCAGGTAGAGTAGTCTTAAACTTGACAAGGGATAACTAGGAAAGAGGGTATGATTCTATTCTATCTACTGAATCCAAAGGAATAGTCTTATACCTAGGCAAGGGATAAAGGATTGGAATCAACAATGTTGAATCCAAGGGTTAACTAGTTGTCACGAAGAGTCAGCATCAAGTTCCTCTCTCACAGTTAAGGAATTAGTATAATAGGATGTGTATGGATTTTGGTAGAGAAAAACTCTCGAACAAAACCTCACAACTTTATTAATCAACTTTTTATATGGAAAAAAACATGGTTATTTATTGTTGTGGGATCTTAAAACCCTTGAAACTCATTCCTAAGTCCTTATAACACAGTTATTTAAAACAATGATGACAACATTATTTTGTATAAGTCCAATATAACTTCTAACAATCTTTTTTATAGGGAAAATAATAAAAATAGATAAAAACCATTCAAAAGTTCAACTCCCATATTTTGGTTCACATGCATATGTAATGATTTTTTAAATAGAGGACATGAAAGGCTAGAAAAGAAGAAAAATTGAGGGAAAATAACACAAAGAAAGGGAACATTTAGGAGTGGATGGGATCCTCGGTAGTACTAAATGACATGTTTGAGGGGAAAAGAGATGGCTAGATTAAGAGGAGTTAAAATAAAATAGGGCAAGAGAGAGAGTTGACCGGCTCAATCCCTTTCTATGCAATTGTATTGTGCCGAAGCAAGGGATTAGTTATAGCTTAAAAATACTTGCACCTACTACTACCATTTCAAAGATTATTTAATAATTTTATCATATTTCTCTTTAAATATATTAATAAAGATGCTTAGAGAATTTTGTGAAATACATCCAATACGATCTTTTTACATTGAGATGTGCATGAGTATTATAGATTGCATGAAAAATGAGTCACCAATTATGTTGATATTATAAAGCAAATAACTTTAATATACATGCATTAGTAGTGTATGCAACTATTGCATGCAAACTGTATTCTCATGTGATGAAATAACCATTTTTATTAGGACGTCACGATGTTTGATACAAGTTATATGCAATTTATTCATGTAAGCTTACTAGGGTCGAAAATGGATTGGATATAGATAGGATAAATAGTATATTCATGTGTTTGTGTATGTATGTGTGTGTATATATATATGTATATCCTCCTTTTTTTATTTATAAATACACATACATGTATAGATATCCATATATGATATAAATATGAATATAAATGTATAGTTAAGCTTTATGAATCAAGATATCACTAGATAAAAAATAAATTAAGTTAAAAATATTAATATTGTCATTTATTTTTTTATTTAATACAAATTATATAAAATTGGATAATATTATAAAAAGGAGTAAATTATAATTTTTTTTTGAAGTTTACGTTTATTATACTTACACCCATTAGTTTGTAATATCTGCACTTATACCTAGAACTAACTTAATGGTGCTAGTGACACCATTGACCCCATATGAAAAGATGAACTTGCCTTTGGATGAGAAGAAATACATGTGTGTGTCTATATATATATATATATATATATATATATATATATATATATATAATATTCTTGGACAGTTTTTATGTCACTTAAGATTATTTTGGTTATTTCTAAATTTTTTCTGACATGATATTCAGATCTGATTTAAGGTTAATGATTTGATTAACGTTCTGCAAAATTATGGGTTAAAGTGTTGCATAAAAATAGACCTCAGGGGGGTTAAGTATAGATTTTTCAAACTATAGATGTAAGTGTAAGTTATTCCTAATCTCAAAATTTTTTTTATAATTTATTCTAAAAATCAGATATTTGAATATGGATATTTATATTTTTATTTAGAATAAATTACAAAAATTCTCTTGAGATTTATGTTTATTAAATTTATATCTAATAGTTTATAAAATCTATATTTACACCTAGTTAAATTAACAGCATTAGTGAAATCATTTATCTCATGTAAAAAAGTTAAAATTATTCTTGAGAGAGGAGGACTATACGTACATTTTTTTATGTTCTGGGTCTGTTTTTATGACATTTAAAATTATTGTGATCATTTTTAAAAAAGTTTAATATGATATTTAGGTTTTATTTAAGATAAATAATTTAATTAATATTTTGTTAAATTATAGGTTAAAGCGTTGGATAAAATTAAATTTTAAGCGATAAATGTAATTTTTTTTGAGTTATTAAGTGTAAGCATAATTTATATGAATTTTTATAATTTATTTTTTTATTTATTTTATGAATTGAGTAGTTGGACTTGGACGCTGAAATTTGTGTGAGATATAGACTCGGATCCGAAAATGGAAGGATAATGTACGGTCCTTTTCACCCCTCACGGCAGAGATGCATCCGCCCACAAACACCTCCGACACCACCGAAGTCCGGCGAGCTCTCGCCCGCTGCCACGCCCTCCGCGACCGCCTCCTCCACTCCCTTCCTCCCTCGAAGCTCTCCCCTCCCGCCCGCCTCACCCTCCTCCGCCTCGTCGACGCCGAGCTCCGCTTCCTCTCCCGCCTCTCCTCCTCTGCCTCCTCCCACCCAATCCCCAGTCCCCTCCCCACCAACCTCGGCTACCTCGAATCCATCGCCCGCGTCCTCCTCCACCCCTCCGTACTCGCCGTCTCCCGCGTCTGCAAGCCCCTCCGCCCCTCCTCGGCCCACGTCGACGTCGCGGCCATCCTCGGCCGCGCCCCCGCTTGGTTCCTCGTCTCCGATCGAAACCCCCACCACCTCCCCTGGTTCGGCCCCAAGGGCCTCCACGCCCGCGTCGAGCGCGTCCTCTGTGCCGCCCGCTCCGCCGGCGCCCTCGCCCCCGCCTCCGTCCTCTTCGTCTTCTCCAGAGGCCTCGCCGATGAAGCCGCCTCGAGAATGGCGGGCGACTTCGGCGCCGTCGAGATCGACTTTTTCGGTGGTTCGGACTTGTTCGAGGAGTTGGAGGAGGAGTGGGTGGGTGTGAGAGCCAAGGAGAGCAAGGTGTTTGAGATAAAGATTGATTCGGGCTGTGGGGATGATGGAGTTGTGCCGTTGGGAGTTGTCAAGGATGGAGGGGAATTGGGTTCGGGGGATGGCGTTTTTGGTTCTTTGATTTCGAAGATGAGTCCTCCGAGCCGAGGGGAGCCCGTGGAGGTGATAAACTTCGATACGACGGCTTTGGTTGCGATGGTTTCGGGGATCAGCAATGGCGGTTGCGAGCGGTTGCTGAAGGCACCGGAGGATGAGATGAGAGCGAGATTTAAGAGCAACTACGAGTTCGTGATAGCACAGGTGAGGCGCATTTTGCCATATTGTTTCTCGATTCATCGCCCCATTTAGCAAGGTAGCAGCTTAAAGGAGTAAAAATTCCGTAGGGTTTTACATTTTTTTAGCCCAAATATCATGTACAATTAGATGGTATTTCGCTGGGCAATTGTACAATGATCTGCATGATTTGGGATGTAGGTTTCCCCCATCCTTTTAAGCTTACAATTCAGGTTCTAGGAACATCCTAGGATGAATATTTAGGCACCAAGATAGTGAAATTCTACCTGGGGAGCTCCGTTAATTCTCCAAGTCCTGCATCGACTATATCATAATTTATCAGCATTGATCGCATGAAAGAGTAGAAAAGGGCACCAAAATAATGGAATGGGTAACTTGAATCATAGTGAAATCAACCAAGTGATCGGAGACATGTGCAAAACCTTAAAAAAAATCTCAAAAAGTGAGAATAAGACTGGAAACTGGTGAAGAATGAATTTTAAAGAAAAGAAAGTAAAGAAAGCACAGAGGAAGGAAGGATGAATATCACCAGTAAATAGAATTCACTGCTTGGATAGCTCTCATGCAGTAGAAAAGGGGTATTTTGAGGTTATTTTAAATCTGTTTGGTTAAGAAGTCTTTTTGCACTGGCTATGGCCTATGATACATGTATACTTCAAACCAATATGTATTGGATATTGATATCGATCGGATACAACTATTGTATGTGTTGCATATTTATTTTAACGAGCCTATTTTTTGAAATCAAGAAAAAAGTTGTGGTTATTTTTGAGATACTTCTGAATAAGTTTGGGAACAAAAGGGGATTTTTTTTTTCCTCCAAAAAGAATGAATCATGATTTGCGTACCAATCCAAATCGAATGGTATGGGACATACCGTACTATACCAGTTCGGTACCAATATCCGGTATGGATGATGTATCGATACTCGGTACGCCTATTGATACACAGAAAAGATTTCATACTGTACCATACCGACACAATGCTAGTGTGGCACCAGTATGGGTCCGGTACTGAAATAGCGAACCCTGAAATGAATATCTTTTTAATGGTCGACATGATGGATAAATAGGAATTTGTGATTTTATTGCTATTACAGAGAGTATGGTCTATGTTATTATGATAGACATTATATTATTATCTGTTTATCACATATATGGTTTATACTCATATCACACGTGTGTATTTTTGCATGTGCATATCTATTTATATTATTTGCTGTATTTCTCGATGTCTATTTTTTTTTTCAAGATTAGTTGTATCTGCAATATCATTATCATGTTTTATCCATGTCCCGTATTTGCATTTGTGCTTATAGGTTACGTTATGACTCAAAAACCATTAGAAAAGGGCTATTAAGGTCTATGATGCTGAATACTCAATGGTGAGTTCTTCCCATCCAAGAGAAACTGAGAAAATATTGCTAGTTGATTCTTGAACGGTCTATGAAAGAAGAGCCTCACGGTGGACATCATAGGACTTATGTCTTGTGATGAGTCCCGAAGTCAAAACCAGTCCTAGTTCTTTCTACTTTGAGATTGCATTCCCTGCATATATTATTTTGTTATTTTAAGAAACTTTCATCTTGGTATTTTGAGCCAAATCAGGGTTTGTTTAAGTTGTTCACTTAGTTCTACTAAGGATTAAGGAGTGAAATAGATTTCTTAGAGAAAATTAAAGGCCACCTATTTATTGAAACCTTGGGAGATCATTTGACATTTTTCCTGAGTTCACTTCTAAAAAGCAGTGGTCTTAGCAGGTCTTATGTTAGTTATATGTTGAGTCAAGGGAGTCTTAGAGCCGTTAGGAATTTGTTTGATGATGGTTTCTTCATTCTTATTTTCAAGGTTCCATGTTAATCCAGGAGTAATAAACTTGAAAGTGATTAATACTTTAGTCGAATAATTCAATCTTAGGCTTAAAAATAACCTAGTTTGGCCACCCTATCATCCTTCGCTACGACGGATGGATACTTTGACAAATTATTCTCTTATGATTCAAAAGTGAAGACAATGAGGAAAAGAAAGAAAAACAGGGAAAAGTTCCAAAGCAACATTTGGTGATATATGGTTGCCATGTTATCTCATGCTTTCTGTGTGAATTTTGACATGCCTTTCTTTTCTTCAACATTAGTTGCTTGCTACTGATTTGGTTGACCCTTTATATCATTCATATTACCCATTGGCAGGTGATGTCTGAACTTCAGAATCAAATTCTAGCAGAACTAGAAATTGCAGTAGCTGGAAAGAAAGGTATTATCTGTGAAAGTGTTCATTCAGAGTTTAAGGAACTTGTTTCAATGTGTGGAGGAGCCAATGAAAAGTTGAGAGCTGCTCAATTAATAAAGTGTCTCCTGTAAGTTTCTCAACTAGCTATGCTTTTTTGTGTATTAGTATATTACTAACTTATATGATACAGTCACGTGGGATTTTAGTTGCCTCATCTTTCACCATTGTGCTTGTGCTTTTGTGCTAGCTAGCTATTCTTAAGCTTGCTAGAGAAAAAAGATTATGTGCTCCAGAACTGAGTATTATCTATTTTTAACTCTTGGTTTATTTCATTTATTAAATGGGGAATTGGTTAGAGTCACTTTGTTTTTTTATTATATTAGCACACTTATTTGACCTGGTAATTACATAATGTTTAAAGATTACATAGTTGCCAGGCTGATGGTGTTTGTATGTCTCCATTCAAAAGGATGTGCAAGGTCACCATATGTTTCAGAACTTCTCAAGACTTTTGAGTGTCTTGTTAAAAGACATTGGAGGACAATGACGGCAGTTGATTTTCAACAATTTCAAGTGCTAAAAATAATAGACCAAAAATATTAGACAATTACTAAAGAATTATTTATTCCTTTTTATTTATATAGTATGTCATAAGAGCAATGTCTAAGACAGAAAATGTATGAGTGAATGATTAACTCAATGTAAAAGTCAAACACTTCGAGAAATATTTGTACGGTCTAGAAAATGTTTCCTTTCTCAAAGATTTAAGTTCCAAGCGCTTTTAAGAAACCTAGACACCTGGCACTAGTGCGGTGCAAGGTCTTTTTTGGGGGGTTGGGGTGTGGAGGAACGGGTAGGGTCATAGAGTGTATGGGTGCATGTGCCCCGTGGTGTAAAGACCTCCAAGGCCTCCCTCGCTTTAGTGTCCAACCCTTCACTGCTTATACGCATGGAATGCCCCATGGGCCCTGTTAATTTTGTATTATTTGCTGACAGATGTCCCAGGCTTCATGACTTTGGGCCCACTTAGCCAAATGCTGCTTCCAAACTTGAGTAAGTTAAAAGAAAAGCCATGTGGTTTCGAACCAGCAGCCAAATTAGTTATGGGTCCAAGATGGCCCTTCTATGGTGCCTCATGAATGCTTATCCTTGTAGGCTGCATAATAATACTTAAAAAAAGGAAAAGAAATTACTGTCCGATCTTGCCCTTCCTCAATTCCTGCCCCTTTCCCTCCTTCCCTTCCGCACCCCCCCTCCCCATCCATACCAATGAACCTAGGAGCTTTTAGGGCATTGACATCTTGTCATTTGACAGTGGTTGTTTGGCAATATTTGGATTTGGCACCTAGAATTTGATGTAAGTTTCTCTCTCTTTCTACTTCTTGACAGAAGATCCATTCAATAATTGTTTTAGATTCATGAACATTTAGTTTCTATCTATGTATGATTAGTCTTAGTCTAGAGATTTCATGAATATGAAACATTTAGGGCTCTTCTCCTCTAAGCAAATGAGGTTTTATGGAGTAGTTATTTTAGGTCTCATGAAGCATCTTAATCAGGTAATGTACAGTTACAAATAACTGTGTACTCACAGATATTAGTATGTGCAGGAATAGTATAATCATGTGCAGGGACAATGTAACTATGTACAAGAACTAGTATAAGTGTGTGCAACATAAGTGCAAGTGTGTGCAAATCTTGCATAAATGTGTGCAGGACTAAAAGTTAAATGCTAGTGGTCAAAGGACTGCCTGTTAAAGCCCAGTCAAAGAAAGGACTGGGTGTTAAATTCCCTAAAAGAAAAATTGGTGTGCTTATTATTGATTCTATTTTAAAAATCAACTAAGCAATTTAACCTTTGCTAACATGAATGCTGAAATTCTACCTCTTAAATAGAAAAGGTTGCCTTTGATGATTTTTTCTCTAATCCTTTATGAACGTTGTGATATTTTTTATTTCACTTGGGGTTGATTTAGATTCTAGAATGTCCCATAGCTTATCATTATTCAATATTAAACACAGCCATAAACTAATCAAATCAAAAATCAGGTATGAACTAAATTACTGATCTTGTCATAAACATAGAATAAACATTGTACTTTTGTTATTATTTTGCATTGGCCTGGAACCTAGAGAAACCTGACCCAAACTTGCACCCTGATTCACTTAGTTGGGTTTCATCTGCTCGACCTGACACGACCCAATGATGATGGGTCTAAAATTTTTTCCTTGGACGTCCCTGACTTTGTTAGCTAATGGGTTGGTTCCAGATCTAAAATTGTGACCTGAAAGAAAACCAGGTTAGGGCCATGTCATGCGCGCGTTGGCTTAGTCCAGGCCCAGTTGCAGGCCTACAAAGAGTTCATACAACAAGTGAGTTTTTTGCATTTCCTGTATTTTTTCATTACTTATATGTGTAGAAAATATTTGTCAATATATACATCATGACAAAATAGATTATTTTCTAATTTATTCTTTTGACTTCTTTGTTCTTTCATTATATTATATACTTCCATATGATACAAATACGAAACATATGAATGTAGAGAATTACACTTCATGATATTAGATTAAGTTAACCACTTCTATTTTATTTTGTCAGGCAAAGCTTTTCTTTTTTCAAACAAGTGCCAATTTTGCGATTCTATCTTTAACTTATTAATGTTTATTTTTTAAGCACGATGATAATGCTCTCTCTGACCAATCGGTTTGCCTGAGCAGGGTCGTGCCAGACAATCCTTCAGCTCGTGTGATGGGTCTTCCCACAACAAGAAAGATAGCCTTGAAGAACAAGATTGTTTTTGGGACAGGGGATCATTGGCATTCTCCGACTTTGACTGCCAATATGGGTTTTGTACGAGCAATTTCACAAACTGGTTTGTCTTTGTCGACCATCGAACATAGACCGCGTGCGCTAACGGGGGATTAGTGTCTTTAGAATGACAGCTTTATGAGGGTAAGTTTGTATCGTTAGTCATATGATATGTTTCATTTCCTTGGCGATGATTGCAAATCACTTGATAGAGCTCAACACCATTCCCAATGTTCCTTTTGATTCAAAATGCAAAGAGGGCTGACTTAATCTTGCTTTGTTACTAGTCCAGAGGTGCGGAGGTAGTGGCATTGTCGTGAACCATGGCAATATGAAAAGAAGGACAACAAACATGAGATATTAGATACCTAAAATCCAGTAACTTGCGTAGCTGTCTAGAGGTTTGAATTTTCCGAGCAACCTGCTCAAATTGTTTTCTGGATTTCAACTTTAACGACTTTAATACATAATCAGTCTTGTGCTTCAAAACTTATATAAGTTCGTCTTATAATCGAAAACGCTAACAGTTATTAAAGCTCCAAGTAAGGGTGAAGTGTGGCTCTGCTGTTGCTAAAAATAAAGCCAAGTCACTTCCTTATATTGATAAAATTTAGACAAACAGTAATTTTTAACAGACCTTTTCTGGTTTCAAGATGTATGACAATGTCTGTGTTTTTCATCTTATTCTCATTTCCATCTTGCACTTTGGTAATCTTAAAAGATGACAGAGAGATACTGCTTGTTATTTATATCAAATAAAAAAAGGCTCGGAATGGAGATACATATAAAACTATGCAGGGCATTAGAAACTCAATTATGGAATATGAGATGGTCATTAATGTAAGTATACACACTAGGACCGAGTATAAATTAAATTTGAGGGAAGGAATGAGTGAGGGAGATGCTCCACAAACTGCAGGAGAAATCCTCACTTTCAGAGTTCGTCAACTGCTTGGGTGCATATGGATTCCCAGTTCTGTCGACTGAGAAGAATTAAATCCGCTATGTTTCAGTGGTAACACCGAGATGGATATCTTGTTTGTTGTGACCGAGGGGTCTCCGTTGTCTTGACCAACAGCTAGTGCATCTTAATGATGGTTTACTTGTTCATCAATTTAGATGCTCTGTTGTTCATTACTGTACATGATCAGTATTGCTGTAAAGGTGAAAATGTCCCATGCTTGATTCATTGAACCAAGATTGTCATTGGTGGTTCCAGTGGAGCCAGCATGTTCAATTGTGATACGATGCTAACCGATGTAACTGTGAAATGATGAAAAGAGAAGCGAAGTTTTTGGGGCTTGTTCACAATACGAGTAAAATATGAACTCTTGAGTTGTTTCCTCCGACGCCTCTCTCTCTCTTCTGCTACGCCCCTTTAGAACTGAGCCAATGCCTGCATCGATAAGTGGGCACTGAGTTGGCCCTTCCCACTCTTTGTTTTCTCCCTTGAGGATGGCACAGTGCCGACTCTCTTTCCCTCTCTCCCTCTCCCTCTCTCTCTCTCTCTCTCTCTCTCTCCCCAATGGAGGGTCAAAGCCCTTGTTCTCTCTCCCTATTGCTCTCTCCTTCCCTCTCTTTCGATCTCTCTCTCTCTCTCTCTCTCTACCTTCTTTGAGGGTGGGCACTGCCACCCTAATGCCCTTACCATCGTCCACCGCCATTGCATGCAAAGGGATCCTTCATCAAGGGGCTATGGTTGGGGTTAGGGCTATGATTTTTGCCAGCAATAGGTTGTTGGCTGTGATGGTGATTGGCTATTGCTGCAGGTTGTGGCCATGAACGTTTGTTGATGCCAGCGGCGGATTATGACGAATAGGGGCATTATTAGGGGCAGTGGGGTGGAATCTGCTATTGGATCATCTAGTAAACTAGCGCTATTGGGGTCGCCATCATGGGAGGGAGCAGCATCAATAGCTGCTAGGGTGGATCTCTTCACCTAGACTCGCGTGGCCCTCTTCAATCAAAGTGGAATCCACCATTGGATCATCCATTGGTCACCTTGAGATTTATGCAAGCAGATGAATAAATGAGATGTATGCGATCGATGATCCAACTGCGGATTTACACTAAGCTAGATCAAAATTGAACCAATGTGAACTCTAAATTGGAGACTCCGCACATGGCTTACCGGAGATCAAAATTTCTATATTTTAGGTCGTGTGGTGGGTGATCGCACATAAACTTTGTTCCAATGGTGGTTGATCCGAGACTCTAATCTTGCTTTCCATTTGTTCATTAAACCAATACTGGACTTCCAAAAAAAATGATAATACGAACATTTTGATTAAACAATAGAATTATGGTATACGGTGAAGTGATACCATACTGTTAAGAGAAATGATGGTAGGATCATTTGGGAATGATGAAGGGCCACTTTGAAAATTTTTAAAGATAAAGAGGGTGTATGTGAAAATTTCCCTACATCACATCCATGTGTTGCTATTTTTCTATTGGAACTGTGTTTTCTCTTGCCCTGCGATAACCAGCCCCCATGCCTATAAATGCATCCAACTCATAACTACTATAACATCTGAAATTTATCGTATCTGTATATACTAAGACGATCTTAGGGTTTTTACCTTACAGATATTTACATGTATCTTCTTAATGGTGAAATTAAGTGCGAATTCTTTAGTTTATCGAAAACCATGGACGCACATAAATTAGAAGGTAACGAGGACTACTTCTAAAAGAAGGTTTGTGATCCCATACACAGGTAGGTTTCTTAGGCCCCATGTAGTATTTAGAGTTAATTTCTCGGTAAAATCATATGAGATTCTTAATTCGGTTTTCCTACAAATTCTAATTTGAGTGGGAAATTGATTTCCCGGTAAATTCATCCGTGGTAAACCCCTATCATCAATTTGTTGCCTTTTCTCATTCAGGAACAAATTTCTCTTCGATTTCTTTCTCTACCTACTAGACTCCTGTTAATTCCAAAGAAGGATAGAGCTATCATACGTCGGTTTCTCCATATCATGATTCCCCATTTAGTCTGCATTGACCACTCATGCATTAAGTAGACGGATCCTATAAATCAAACATTGTTGTCCATATACAACTTAAAGCATCCCATATTAAAAGGAGTTTTGAATTGGAAGAATTTTTCTAAGAGATTCCACCTATCAGATTCATTATCCAAAATACCCTTAGCTCTTGTTGTTAACCCCCTCACACGATATTCTAAAATATTAGAAAATAAAATGCACTTGAATAACAGAATCAATATTGCAAATGAAATCATTTCTCAATAAATATATTGAAAATGAAATACATAACTTGTAGTGGTGTGTTTGGCTGCCCCAAAAATAAGAAATTGTCCCAATAGTCTGAGACATTACGATTTCTAAATTCATATGATTCGTTCATAATGTCAATTCTGAATTCCAAAATCAAGGTCTTTCCTTAAAGTTGTCATTTGAAATCTAAAGTCAATAGAAATTTTGAACATCTTTTAATTACAGTTTCATAAAACAGGTTTTGTGGAAGAATTTCTTCTATGCGTGACCTCTAAACTCTGCTTCGGACTTGAGTTTAATCTTATATGCATCTATTATCTACTCTGTATTTTTCAATTATATAAATTTGTGCCCTTAAATAATTTTCTATGTCATGTTTTATTTCTTCTCAACTGCATGTTCTGCAAATTTGGCCTGTGCTTTGCTTGCTCATATTTTCATTTGTAGTTTTGATAAACTTTTATTCTTAAAATTTTTCTCCCATTTTATACTTCTAGTTTAGCTACTTTTTAACTTCTTAAACTATTACGTTTTACATTTTCTATATGTTTGTTGATCTGTCTCAAATTATCTTATTTTTGTTTAATTCTAAAACTAATGACAAAAGCCATCAAGGGAATTCATTTAAATTGGAGTTGTGAGAGGGATTTCTCGTAGGAAAAGATCTAGCTATGTTGTATCATCACAGATAGGAATTCAGACCAAAAATAGAACCTGGGAACAGAGGAGTAGACATGGAACACCGTCTGGATTACTTAGAAAAAGATTAAAGTGAGAAATAACAATGCAAAATGAAAAAAAAAGGTTTAGACTATTAAAAACCTCAAGGTTTGGCATTCTGCCAAGGTGAAATCAGTGAGAGCAACAGTGCTGCAAGATGGTGAACAATTTTGAGAACCAAAACCTTGTCAAGCTCACTGCCCAAAAGATTCAATAAATAGAATTATTACAGAATCTAGGATTTCTATCAGATACCTCAAATAAACACTTGGATGATTTTGAGAATCAAAACCTTGTCAAGCTCACTGCCCAAAAGATTCAATAAATAGAACTGTTACAGAATCTAAGATTTTTATCGGATACCTCAAATAAACACTTGGATTTCCCTAAGTGATCACATCCTACCTGTACATAAAATATCCCAGACCAATGCAACTATTTTTTTTTCTTTTTTTTTTTAATGAAAAGACCAATGCAACTATTAAATACCTAATTCACTAACTCCCAAATTCTTATTCCTCTATCCTTCTGCTATCATTCCTCCCTCTTTTTCCTCACTCTGATAGCACAAAGAAACTAAGAGTTTCAGATAAAGCTCTAGACAGCATTGTTTCTCCATCATTATTAGTGTGCAATTCATGGGTTTCTCCAGAGAACTATGAGCTCAACATCTGATCAAACAGATAAAAAGATTTTTCAATTCTTTTCTTGATCAACATTCTTTTTTCACATTGTATCTGAACATGTGTGATACAGAACCTCAGGGTACACTTAAAGTAAGCAAATGCTAAAACAAGAACTAAAAGGACTTCCCACCAACACCTCAACCACACTAAAGTTCTACTTGCTAACACTGAGATGCAATTTATTAAAAGGCAAAACACCAACTATAAGTTGCGACATATGATCAAGGCATGTCATTTTTTTTCCCTGAATGGATGACCTGAATTTGAGTCCAGTTGTGATCTCAAGAAGCTGAGAAGGCCACATTTATGTAAAAGCAGGGCCTAGTCTGATCCCAACTGAATTCTCACCTCTCAAAAAGAAAGTGTGGTACGAGTAAAGATAGCACAGACCTATATTGAGTTGATCTTCACATGAACACTGGCTAATCCATGTCAAACTAAACTTAGTTACTTCAATCCTTCCAACAGTATTCTCTAATAATACTCCCGACTTATCTATTTATTTTGTTGCAGTGAAGTGTTGAGATTCCAGGCAGGTCCTATCTTTCAAGGCGAAATTCAAGATGTGGCAAAAGCAACAAACAACAAAATTTTAGAAGGTGAATGAACGATGTGGGAACATGACAGAATAATGTTTTTACTGCATACTGGAAAATTTTGAATCTCATAATGATGTGAGATAAACAAAATAAAACATCACTGGGACATCAGAAAAGAAAATGCCATTCAAATATATGGCCAACTATTGGTTTGTGAGAATACATTCCATCTAAACTAAATGGCAACAAACATCATGGTTTTTCCCTCAAAAATATTTCCTTTTTTTCTCCTCTCAAGACAACAGATGTCACAGTTTTTTATAACTTTCCTTTTTGACCATACTACACTTTAAACAGAAGAGCCTCAGGAGTACAAATACACAGAATGTTACATGTGGATTACGTGCATCTGGTCACAGTCTACAATCATTTGGGCAGATGGATCACACAGCGCAAACATTTCCCTTCTTTCATTAGGTTCAAAGCTTCATTAATATTATTAAATGGCAAATCATGTGTAACGAGATCATCAAGTTGAATTTCCTGTAATTGATAACACATTGGCAATTATTTGAAACAATAACAAATAAAAGATATTATATTATACCTGCACAATTTCACTCTAAGTAGGAAATGCATAACTAGGATAGTAACCGGATATATTGAAAAATGAGAATAGATAGAAAATGACAAGTAATATTAGAAAAAACTTTAAATGGATGCAGCATGATGGTTAGCCCATTCCATTCAGGTAGATAGTCATTCTTTAAAGAAAAGGTCACTTATCTTTTAATCAGTTTTGAATGTCAATATAGAAGGATGTCAAAGAAAGAGGCAGGTTCATTGGTCAAAGTTACAAGAATTCAATATCGCAAGATCCTGAAGAAGGAATATCATGCCAATTTGGAAATAATGACTAAACACCAGATTTAAATGCATATTGACAGACAAGAAGCAAGAAAAATGAGCATTAATCCATTTTTGCCTACTCAAGAATCTACAAGCACATATTATGTCTTACCTCCTTTCATATATTTAATTCTACTCTAATCTGAATCAGAATTTTAATTTAACCGTATTCAAAACAATGAACTCATAACTCTGCTACCAATACCATTGAAGCTAGGATATATTTGGCAGCCCTGGTAGAAAAACTTCTGGTCGTGCACAAGCGAACTGGTTAAAATTGTAGCAGATGGTACAAACTGTGAACTAAGATGAATACGTTACTTTCAGGTGGTTATTTGTGATGATGGAGATCGCTTGGGTATGGCTTCCGCTAGCAGAAACACAAGCTGCATACAATGTTCTAAAACACAATAGGGCACATATTTTGCTCTAAGAAAAGTAACCAAAGAATTTGAAGGGTAGACTAGTGTATCTATGTACCCTGAGATGTAGCAGAAAGTGGTACTGCACCTTTTATTTTGTTTCTATGTTTCCATGAAGTAACAAAAGGACAGCATATATGATCCATTTTAGTGCTGCAGCTGAATATAATGTAGCAACGGTGCAGGTGACAGTATGGAGATGGCAGTAGAGTTCATGGCGGTAGCACTTCTCTACATAGGATGTGAAATAGGATAACCCAGTGAAGTATGGAGATGGCAGCAACGGTGCAGGTGACAGCAGCAGTGGTGATGGCAGAGATGGTGCGGGTGGTGATGGCAGTGGCAATGTTGGAGATGGTATCAGCAGCAGCAATGGTGGAGATAGCAGTAGTGGCTGCATCAGCGACATCAGTGGAGGCGGCAGCAGCGCCAATGTAGATGGCAGCGGCAGCAATGGTAGAGGCGACGACAGTGGTGGTGTAAATTGGAAAGAGTATCAAGGAGGGGATAATATCACTTGAAAAGCTTCGGTTACCCTTTTTTCAGAAAATCGAAAGCAAGATTTTCTTGCTTTCTTTTTTTTTCAAATATCAGAAGAATATTTCTAAAAATAGAAAATAGAAATAGTAGAACCAACATGTTTTCTATTTCAGTTTTCATGCTTTTATTTTAGAAACAGAACACAGGAAAAAAAGCAATACCATGTAGGCCCTAATTCTTAATGATTTAGACAGTTTTCAGAGATAGGTAATATCCATTGTAGTTTCTTAGTTAAAACTGTGATAGCATAGTGCGGTTGGACTTGATTTAGGACCAACTTTCATGCATATAACAAGTCAGTGAACTTGAGTGCCACTTACTTATTTGGGCAACTACCATGTGCATATGCTCAGCACCTTTGGAGGTATGTGCTGAAACCAATAGTAACAAAAAAGCTTCATTTAATTCAAGATGTTTATGACTTTACTTTTGTTCGTAAGAAAGCAATTTAGACTTGCATCATAGGCGCTGGGGTGAATGAAGACATTGAAGGGTGAAAATCGAAATAGAGAAGCATGCAAAGTTCCTAATGAAAAATTGAAAGGGGGCACTGGCTAATAAATCAGGCTACTGCTTAGAGGATACAAATAATCAATACGACACCTACAAGAAGAACGGAAGTGACTAATCATAGACGTAGCTTTTGGTGGATATGCTAACTTGCAGGTATTGCTTCTTCTATGGGATAAGAAACAGGGTCCATTAGTTAGGGAAGTAGAAATGCAACAGACCAAGGTTAGGCATAATAATATGGATATAGATGAGATAATCTTTGTTGGATGCATATTTCATCTAGTTTTGTTGGATGAGATAATCTAGTTAGGCATCATGGACTCACACAAGTGCATGAAGATTTCCTTGACCGATAGAGAACTATAACATCTGCCTCTGCAATGCACTTGCTGCAAGATGATGCCCACGTATATAGTGGATTTGCACTGGACAAAAATGAATACGGAGAGAGATGAGAGAAGCCGCTTGCCAAGACTACCAGTTAAAGAATATTTCCCCTTTTTCTTTTTTCTTAGGTACAACTCTTACTTTTCCAGAACTCTTAATTCCTTTGTCTTTCTCTTCCCACCATCGGCCTCCATCACCTATTGGCAGAAATCATCTCTGCTCGCCAGCCTTCAAAAACTTAAGCATTTTCAGAGCTTTTTGTCCCAAATAAGTTTGCGGACAAGCATGGAAATTTCTTTATTTTGAACCTTCTCGATCTGTTTATGGTTTCTCTATTTGCTTGAGAGAGGAGACATAATTATAACAGTTTATTTGAGTACGCTCTACAATCTTAAAATGCTCTATGATGACATTGAAACTTTGCTATTTGATCTCCAGCACTTGTTTATATCCTACATTTGTGTTATTAAGGAGAACAAGTTTTTGAAAAGGCTCAGAAGCAC
This sequence comes from Phoenix dactylifera, assembly GCF_009389715.1. Taxonomy (NCBI): domain Eukaryota; kingdom Viridiplantae; phylum Streptophyta; class Magnoliopsida; order Arecales; family Arecaceae; genus Phoenix; species Phoenix dactylifera. Next base: position 16,868,367 of record NC_052396.1, on the reverse strand, counting down.
CTCTGGTTTTAAAACCTTCAAACAAGGAAATTCATCTCTCTTTTTTGCAGAGGAAGAAAATCCATCTCCTTTGATGTTCATATTTTAATTGTTCATCATGCCAATTTTTTTGGTGGGCGAGGGTTGCTGTTTTTGTCTCTGGTGATGTGAGGTGGGAGGAAAAGGCAGATGGTGATGGAAGCCAAGTTGACTTCTAAGAACACAAAAGGAGGAAGGAGTCTGGAAGGACAGGTGGAAGGTGATGGGCAGTCGAGGCCAGTGAGCATTGCAGGTCAGGATGGGTTTGGTGGGAAAAAATGAGCCAAGAAAGAGAGAAGGAAAAAAAATGATTGTTTTAATCCATGTGTTTGGGTTATTGATTGCCACCTATCTCTCTCTTCTTCACTATTATCCAACACAAAAGAGGACTGTTTTGCCATCTTGCAGCGAATACATTGTGTCAAACACTCACATGAGTGCCTAACGATTTCTTCTCTCAGCTATGGTTGTTTTCTATTACCAGGAAAAACACAGGTAAACAGCGGACTTACATCTAGGAATCCTAATATCAAAAGACCATCAGCACTCGATGCATGCCATGCATGGAATTTGTACATGCTAGATAATTGTAATCCCATCTTTTGATGCAATGTTTTCAGCAAAATGCATATGACCAATTAAAAGAGGTTGTTTGATAGACAAACTATCCATGACATATCTGTTGAACATGGTTAATATAAGAAAAAATAGTACTTGATGAATGGCTTTAAACACATTAACCTGGGAAGTATTGCCAGGTACATGGAAATTCAAAAAGATGTAATTGATCTATGGTAGAAGTATTTTATGGACAACTATGAACTTGATAACCAATGAAAGGTACTTAGCACATGTGATGCATATGATCCAGTCAAAGGAATAAGACAGGTGTCATTTCATCCCCAATGTATACCTTTAGACTTGGTTTTATTTCATTATATTTTTAATGTGAGTTCATGCATCCACTATAACTTTTGATTGATGAAATTCTCATGTGTCTATATTCATAAATTGCAAGGAAGTCCCAAGAGGGGTATATTTACTAAAGAAGGGAGCATGGTATGCTGTATCGTACCGTACCGGACGGTACCAAGCATACCGGTACTGGTGGCGTACCGATACTTGGTACGCCAGACGTACCGCAAACTGTACCGACGCTATAATAGTGTGGCACCGGTATGGGGTCCGGTACCGGTACGGTCTCTAGTACCAGTACGGTGAACCTTGAAATGGAGTGAACCTAGAAGGGAATCCATAGACTCACGGTCATACAACTCATGGGTGTTTGCATTGTATATAGAGAAATTTTAAGCATATTCTAACCAAAAATACTTTAATTTCATGAAATATTTAACAAGCACTGGCGATATATAAGTGATTTCAATTTAATAAGAAAAGAACAATTATGTTATTTACCTCGCTCAAAGGTTGTAAATATTGCAACTGCCATTTTTATTGTCAAAATCAGTTCAGAGAACAGAATATAGTTTCTATGAAGTAATAAATTTACCTCATCCAGTATACAAATATTTTCAAAATAACGTTGAGACTTACCTCTTTCAAATATTTTTCAGCTAACTGTGGCAGGTCAGATTTCGGTTTCCATCCTCCAAATAAAGAACCCTTTAAAGTTCTTCCAGAAAGAAGCAATGCATAATGAGCTGATACTTCAGGCCTCATTTTTGGTACACCTAAAGTCACAGTCAGTCCCCAACCCTAAAGAGATAAAATATGTCAAAAAAATATAATATATCCTATATGCGGCTCTAAACAGAAGGGAGGATGAGAATTACATCACAGCATGATTGTAATGCAGTCGATACTATTCCAGTATCACCAACGCATTCAAAAGAGAAGTCTGCCCCTCCATCAGTCATGCGCTTTATAACCTGCAAATTGTGGTCTGCTTATACCAATTCTCATTTATCTATTCAATTTTTCAATAAGGAAATAAGAATGTAAATAGAAATAACTTCATCCTTATCCACTATTGAAAGAATATATTATCAGTAAACAATGTTAGAAAGTGATTGTAAGGAATATATGTTTGCCGAAGAATGCATCACACAAGAAAAAATTATTTCTTTAGAAAAATACCATGTCGTAGCAAAAATGATATCCAGTCAGATGGCCTCATCACAATACTTTAAGCATAGCTCAATCCTTATATGTTTCTCATTAAAAAGTTACTGCATTCTCACAATGAGAGCATCATTATGCATGTCTGCATGTTTCATGACCTGACAAAGGCAAATTTTTTGTGATCACACCACCATATCCATTACTTGTAGAATATAAGTACCAAAGAAGCAATGTTAAAAGGCAATCTTTCAAGTTGGTGTTAGATCTTGAAAAGGATGCACAGCTTGGAGAGTGAGTTTACTTTTTCTTATAATTTGTTTGGTGTCCTGTAAAATTGTATTATCAGGGTCTAAACAGTTACAGGGGAGAAGAGTCATGGGGATCCAAAATGGACAAACCATGTTCAATGTTGGATTGGAAGAAGGTTTGCCTCCTCTCATTTGGATTAAATGGTGGTGACTTCGAGAAAACCTAATTACAAGAAAGCCTGGATGTGAGGTCTGAGGGTGATTTTATCTTTAGATCATCATACTGAATTCCAATGCTGGATAGAGGAACACATTCGAAACAGAATAATAATTTTTTGTCAACCAAATGGCAATTGTTTATTATAAAATTCAAGCAATTCTCTGCATCAGATTCATAACAAAGATAATGTGGATCCAAGATGCACTCTTGTGTGTTCGAGGTTACCACACCACTGTCATAGTGTGCTTGAAACATTCAGTGCAAAAGTCTCTTCAAGGCCACTCCTGTTCTTCCATTAACTCATAGTATTGAAGGTTAACTGACAGCCAAAAATCATCCAATGAAGAATAAGGTTTGCTATCACCAAAAAAGAATAAAGGTTTGCAAAAAAGGGGGAAAGGCATATCATTTCTCATGCAGCTTGGTGCAAGATCCGCATATAATAGGATTCAAAAGGTCAGGCCAGAGGTAGTTCTGGAGATTGATCTTGAATGCTATTCTTTTGGAATGTGGTCAGGGGTGAATTTAGTTGACAATTGTCATTTTACTATTTTTCTGGGGGTGGAGAATATGTGGACCATGCGTTTTTTTTTTACTCTTAAGGAAACACATTGACATGTATTGTGTGCATTTTTTAGCATGCATGAAATGATACATCTTGGTAAAGTTTATTGTTTTCTGTATAAGTTCATGGAATACGAACTACCTGCTGGACAGGTTCATTGCACTCATCTGGATTGATATATTCTGTCACACCAAAAGCCTTCCCTGTGCCATGAAGAAAAGGCATTCAACAACTAAAGATCAACCTATTAGTATCAAATAATGCAACTAATCAGCTTGCAGCTATATCATACCAATTTCGTATTTTTGAGGATTAGTATCCACTCCGATAATTCGAGAAGCCCCCCTTAATTTAGCACCTTGTGCTACCTGATTGTACAACATGAGAAGTCAAAGACATGTATTTACAGAAACAGGTCCCCAGTGGCATTAAGTGTTCTGGCAGATGAGAATGACAGACTTGGATGCAAAGCTTACTGAAAGGCCTCAAATTCCAAGACAAAAAAGTAACTAAAGTTGACCCTTAGAATCATAGAGTTGGCTGCAACACTTACTGAAAGGCCTACAGTTCCAAGACCAAAAATAACTACAGTTGACCCTTTAGATATGTCTGCAACTTTCCAAGCTGCACCAAGCCCTACAAGCATGAGCATAGTTACACTTACATTGACCATCCAATCAATTGTATAGATGTTGTATATGCAAGCAAGACACTTGAGAATAACAAGACAAAATGTGACAGAAAGTATATGAACCTCAGGTTGGATCACAACAATAGAAGTACATGATTTTGAAAATGAAGTCAGGAAGCATATAATGGTAACTAGATAAGATGAATATCAGAGAGAATCATCCAGCAATTATTCATTGTATCTACAACAGCAGTTCTGAGCTACGAAACTTCCTTCAGCAAGGAATTGTAATAAATCTTCTTAAACAACTAGCACTGGCCCAGTGAGAAGTGCAATGAACTTTAATAATCATGCTAACACAAACCTCAGATATGTTTCATTCATTATGGATTATAGGGTGGCACAGATATATTCGTACACAGGTAGATTAAACTGTAACCAACAAAATGTATACCAACCAAGTTGTTTTCTTTATAAATCCTTTTTTGCCATTCATACATATGTTGTCACTGCCAACTCTTGCAAATCCTTTACATGTTATCATAGGCCTACCCATCCTCATAACTAGCCATTCTAGATACAAGAAAATCTCGAAGCACAACTAAGTATAGAGCTAAATAAATAGCATGCATATGGTAAAGAAACATGGATCAGATGTAAGCAGGTCTTGAGATTATTTTGTGCATCATTAAAATGTCAAAGTTTTTCCAAAGCAAATCCAATAATGCATGAGAACCAAAGTTACTACTGGCTGAAGGGGGAAAATGAACAGCATGACAATCCTCAAGCTTTACCTGCAGCTACTCCACAACTTAAAAGGCATATCCTATCCATAGGTGCAGTTTGGCTGATTTTAACAGCACAACCAGAGTGGACCACCGTATATTCACTGAAGCTTGACACTGCACAATAATGGTAAACAGGTCTCCCTTTTATCGAGAACCGAGTCTTGTTGTCACTGTGCATGAGGCCCCTCCTCTCCAAACCCAGAGTCTGGCACATGTTACTCTTTCCAGAAAGGCAATGCTTGCAGCTCTTGCATTCTCCAATGAACACTGTGAGTACATGATCTCCCACTTCAAATTCACTAACACCTTCACCTACGCTTTCAACAATCCTGTTGAATGCAGAGTTTTTGAGGTAACCTTCAAATATATAGTTTGCATGTTCATATCTTATAATTCATTATAGCATAACATGTCCAGATTAGATCAAGAAGGAGAACGAACCCGGATGCTTCATGGCCAAAGATCCGAGGAAACAGAGCAGGTTGTGCCTGTGATATAGGTACCAAGATAAGCAAAACCATCAACAGGCTCGTTTAATAAATGGAAACTTTCTAAAGCACAAAAGAAGCATTGCAGTCTCAGACAGCATATACCAAGCTATATAAAATGAAGAAAAGCAATACAATTTGTACTTTGCTATGTAATTTGAATTTAAACTTGATCAGAACCACCAGAGGAGAGTAATTAGGATCACCAACATTTAGAAAAGAAGAATCCAACAACAACTTATAACCTAACTAACAACCATCACCAGTTTGCTTATTTGAAATAAAAATCCGACCCATGAACACATTTTGAATGAAAGAAGCGTTACAAGGACAATGGTGAGGGCATTGAGCAATCCTTCATCATTTTGAAATTGGTAAAGCCATTTGGTTATGTTGCAAGTCATCATCATACGACTAATCGGAAATAAACAATAAACCCATGTTCACCAATGCAATCAGCTCGATGCTAAACATGCAAGCAACGTCAGCTAGTGGATGCCACTGTTTCCAAAGTGTGGCAATTTCACCAGACTTCATAGATTATGGAAGACGATCTAAATGCAGAATGGAATCCTCATTTGGCGACCAATGAAACCCTAACCATAACAATCAAGCCTTATCCCATTTATTTGGTGTCTGGTTTGTGCACCCAACTTCCTCGTTTCCTTTTGGAGCAAGAAGGTGGCTATTACCATCCTATGTTTCGACATTGGATTGAAGAAATGAAATATAGAAACACATGGAGACTAATTATCCCATAATTCGAATTAACAGTACCTGTTCTTCTTCTTAAGTTATTGCTGAAGCCATCAATCTAGCGTCGGCCCTCCATATTTTTCATCTAGGTTTTCGGAGGCGGTTTTCTATCGGCAGTGTTTGTGGCTTACGAGCGAACAATTAAACGAAACGGAAGAAAGAAGAGCAGTATATAACCTTCGATTCCCACTGGGTGACATCGCTCCGACAGAGAGAAGTGCAGACGACCTTGACACGAATCTCCATTGGCTTGGGCGGATCCACCTCTACCTCCTCCAGCACCAGAGGCTCCCCTGGTCCCCATGCCACCGCAGCTACCCAAAAAAGAAAAAAAAAGAGCAGATCTATAAAATCGATAAAAGACAACAAAAAGAAGCATACAAGATCATGAGCTTAACAATTAAGAAAACCTTTGCAGGTGATGACGCCGGGAGGTTTGATCGGCGAGGACATCGGAACAGCGGCAGCAAAACAAGGAGGAATTATGTCTCCGGCGTGGTCCTCCGCTCGTTCCCGGTCTCAATCCCCCTTCGTTTCCGACCGGACAATTTGTTTGATAGAATATTGTAGGATGCGGATCTCCAGACGAGACAGATCGAAAGTCTGCTGCAACGGGAGGTTGGTGGGGGGAGTAGGTGTGCGTGCTGAATCCACCATGACGACCCTCCATAGTGTACGGCCCCCATGGTCCCGCCACCGAACCCTCAACCATTTGTTTGCCTTCGATTCGACTGCCTCGACTGCCTCTGCTTCAAATACAAACTGCAGTGAAAATTTTCAATTACAAAAAATATATTTTTGTTTATTATAAAGCTGTAAATATATACAATTATAACTTTTTGGTGCAATTTAATAAAATATATTTCTGATATAAGCGCATCCATCAAAAACAGAAAATAAAATATAGCGTCTATAATCCATCAGAATAGCTGATATTATGGTCCACAAGCACTCTTCAGCTACTCAATTCGCCGCTCCATTCGCTCCTTAATAGATGTATCTGGCTGCGAAAGATATGCATGTCATGCAAAAAAAGATGAGCGATAGTCATCTACTTTTTTTTTTCTTTTTATAGATATATTAAAAAATTAAAAAAAGGAAAAATGAAAAGGGTATAACTATGCGAGCACAGTATACTATGGTGTAAATATTTCTCAAGTGCAAAATATGTCTTTATTTTTAGTTGGGTCTAGATGCATTTAAAAACAAAGGAATCTCGATTAGCAACTAGTTGCATTAACAACATATACATTAGATCAATATCTAATAGCTCACGTACATAAGTTATAATACATATATTCAAAAAGTATCGTGCATACGTTTATGAGTGTGTATGTGTGTGGATATATATATATATATATATATCCTATGATGAGACAGGTTGAAGCATTGACTTGAATCTGAGTCGGCCTGTTGATGGTTGGGGGTGGCTGACCCAGACTCGACCCACGAATCCATTGGGTCAGGTCAGGTAAATGGGTCGGGTCAAGAGTGCCACTCCTTTCATTTACATATTTAGGGAACGTGGCAATCTTTTTCGATTGCCATGTCAGAGCTCCATCAGATTGGAAAACTGCTTTGGACCTTGCATGTTTTTCCTAAATTAAATAATCCAGATGGATATGATGGCTCCTCAAACATAAAATCAGGTAGGTGTTGGCAATACCTGGTAATGAAAAGACAGTTAGTTTATTGGTCATTCATGTACCGTCCAGGCTCTACACTAATCATGGCGTATTGCTCCGTCTGACCAACTAATCATAGGCCATTTTCTCTCATCTACCTGAGTGGTGTTTGCTTGAAGGGACTGCTAAGAGCACAACCTACTCCCAAGTTTCCATGGTAAGTAAAAACAATGAATACAACTACAAGCAAGGGCCCGAGTTGGACCAAGATTCCATCCTAAGTATTAGAACAGAACCATCCCATTATTATTCCAACATTCCAATAAAAAATGCAATCGAACCGAGCCGAACCAAGTAGCTAGAAATCCAAGCTTGACTCAATTCAAAATATTTGAGCTTAAAATTTAATTCAAAATTGATCGAGTCTTGCTATCTCAAGCTCGAACCCGTCTTAATGAAAAAAAACAATAATTGAGATCGATTCGATCCAACTCGAATGTCAACCGAGCCATATTCGAACTCGAATTTAAACCTTAACCTACTCATGTACTATATATAAGTTTGAATAGACTCGTGATTCTTTGAGCTAAGCATCTCGCTACTTGAGCTTGATAGTAGCCGAGTCGAGTGAAGCTCGAGTAGTTCATGGACAGATCAACTCATTTATACCTCTAACCTTGATCGGCATGTTTTAGGATATTTCATATTCCAAATACCGGGATGAGATGGCAACATCTTCCGTTCTGCGAGAAAACCGGAACAACCCACGCTCCAAATCCAAATAGCAGAATAGAACGTAGCAAACAACCTGGACCGCTAATAAGCAGCGAAACCCCATTCCTGAAGCCAAACCCAAAACAAAAGGCTACAGACTATTGACTCGTTGACTACTTTACAGCTATTCACCAGCTGACATGTGGATCAAGGAATAGCTTCGAGGAAGAGCTAAAGTACCTCACTATCTCTTATCCAGAATCCAACCGTCCATGTTTTGGCTACAGACGGCAGAGATGACCCCTCAACTTTATTCAGTTGTTTTCTCTATTAAAAAAAAAAGAAAAGAAAAAGAAAGAAAAAGAAGAAACTTTATTCAGTTGTCTCAACGGCTCTCGCCCTCCCAGTCCAAACCACCATCCCTAAGGCCAAGGCTTCCCATAAAGCCCAAGCAATAAAGCTCAATTCTTGCCTTTGTTGGCCATCAAAACAAATCAACTCCGCCAATCTGGCCTCTATCTGCCGTTCCTTGGCCTATAAATTTATCATTCCTTGACTCCCCCCGCGACCACCACGTCTCCAACCCCTTGAATCTTTGATCCCTTGCCTTGCACACTTCGGCAAGTCATTTAAAAACTCCATGGTCTACGCCTTCCACCAAAGTTGCAACCATTTCTATCCAACCTCCAACCTTCCAAGTAGAAAATAATGGAGGCCTCAATCTTTTCCAAATCCACCACATAAGATCTTGATTTCGATGAAGAGACCCCAAGTTTCCTGCAGGCTGACTCGGAGATTGTGCGACATGAGGTTGGGCATGAGCATATCCGTCTTTGTTATAGTTTTTGCGCAGATTTTTGCGATCGCAGCATCGAAGCTTGCCATTGAAGAGCTCTATCACAACGAACGGAATGATCTAATTCAGCTTCGCGATTCGCTGAGCTCGACAGTGAACCTCCACTCGAATTGGACGGGTCCTCCTTGCCACAATGACCAGAGCCGATGGCTCGGGATCGCATGCTCCGACTCTCATGTTGTTGGCATCGATCTTGAAGGAATTCAGCTCACAGGCTCGCTTCTGACCACGGCTTTCCAGAACATGGCATATCTCACCACCCTCAGTCTGAGCAACAATGCTCTTCATGGCTATCTTCCCAGCCTCAAAGGTCTTGATAATCTCCAAGTCGTATCATTCTCAAGAAATCGCTTTTCTGGATCAATTCCATCAGATTTTGTGGCACTGCCCAATCTATCCCGTTTGGAGCTCCAAGATAATCTTCTGAATGGATCGATTCCACCGTTCGATCAACGGACACTGACTGCATTCAATGTCTCCTACAACTTCATTGAAGGCCAAGTTCCCGGGACTTCGGCGTTGCAGAGGTTTCCAAGTAGCTCATTCGATCATAACTTGGAATTGTGTGGAACACCGATGGCCAAATCATGCGCAGTCGCTTTGCCCGGCGCCGGCGTTCCTCCTTCCAAGCCTGAAGGAAGTGCGCCACCTCATTCCACTAGCCATTTGAGCCAATCGCGCGCCAAGGGACTGGGGCCAAGAGGTGTTGCTTTGATTGCAGTAGGTGCATCCATGGTTTCTTTCATGGCAATCTTCTCTGTCTTGTGCTACTACAAGAGGTATTATAAGAAGGCAGAAGGGAAAGGAGATCATTCAGGTGCCAGACCTCTTTTTTATGTATATGCCTGTTTAAATATTCCAATCGGAACCGAATTCTTGCCTTTGGTGATTTGATTTATATATATATATATATATATAAAGAGGGAGGCAAAGCCACCCGGACTCTATTAAAAAAAAAAAGAGTTTGCAGAATTTTTTTATAAAAGATTTGCAAGAAGAAAAAAAAGTAATAATTTTTTTTTTTTCCAAAAAGTAGTGGCTTACTAAACTATTCAACAAGCTGAGATTATAATCTCATAAGTAGACCTCAAGTAACATACAGAACTTGATTCTATTACAGGAGCAGCTTCTATTGAATTCGTAGAGAAGGCTTCCAAAGGATCAGAGAGTACCACAGAGCCAGAGAGAGCTGGACAGTTGGAATTCTTCAACAAAGAAAGGCAGCTCTTCAGCCTCGATGATTTACTGAGATCCTCGGCAGAGGTGCTGGGGAAGGGGAAGTTAGGGACCACATATAGAGTGACTCTGGAACCGGGCGTGGTTGTCGTTGTGAAGAGGCCCAAGAACATAAATGGGGTGAGCAAGAAGGAGTTTGTCCAGCAGATGCAATTGCTTGGCAGCCTGAGGCATGAGAACCTTGTGGAGATCATCTCCTTCTACTATTCCAAGAATGAGAAGCTCATTGTATATGAGCATGTCCCCGGAGAAAGCTTGTTTCAGCTGCTCCATGGTAAAAACTCCTCCATGTCATTCAAGAGATAATGGCTGATGTATGGTAATGCCTTCTTCCTATATTTTTACACTCTCGTTGCATGTTTTTTTGGTGTTAGATAACAGAGGAGAGGGAAGGGTGCCTTTGAACTGGGCAGCGCGCCTAAATATTGTCAAGGGAATAGCGAGAGGTTTGGCCTATCTCCACCAATGTCTGCCTTCTCTGAAGGTTCCTCACGGTAACTTGAAATCCTCCAATGTTCTCATCCTCCATAACAAGCACCGTCCAGAGTACCAGCCCAAGCTCACAGATTTTGGATTTCAAGCCCTGCTCCTCTCGCCAAACCAGTCTCACAAGTTGGCCATTGGAAAGTCGCCGGAGTTCACTCAAGGAAGGAAACTGACCAATAAGACCGATGTCTATTGCTTTGGTCTGATGCTCCTTGAAGCGATCACTGGGCAAGTCCCTGGTGACGATGAGGTTGATCTGCCGGAGTGGGTGAGTTTGGTTATTAGAAATGATTGGTCGACGGATATATTGGATTTGGAAATATCGGCAGAGAGAGAGAGCCATGGAGATATGCTGCGGCTTACGGAGATTGCTCTCGAATGTGCAGCCTTGGAGCCAGAGAGACGCCCCAAAATGAGTGAGGTGGTCAAGAGGATTGAAGAGATTAAAGAACCAAACAGCGAAGGAAGAATTTGATTTTGAAAACTTTGAAACAGATTACATTGGTGTTTTTCTCTTTAGTTCTTACGGGTGTTCTTTTTCACTGCATGTATACAATGTAGAATTAGACTTAAAACTGTGTTGCAGCCACAAGATTCCACCTAATAAAGGAGTGCTTTTCTTCCGTACTCAATCTTTGACAGAAAATGATTGCCGTAAAGAAGTTGGTTTTGTATTTCCATTGGATTGCTGAGTACAATAGAATGGTCATATTGTCAGTATTTCCTTTTAGAGTTTTAAATTCTTTTCAACTAGTACACGGAAAACTCCTTGGTTTCTGAGCATATGGGAAAGCTCCGATGTTCTGTTTTTTAGCAAAAAAATTAGATGCTGGAATCACGGCGAAGCTGACTGATTTATTTCATTTAGAAGTTTAATCTATACATTTTTTATATTGTACCCAATTGAAATACTATTCAGCCTTTTGTTACTGGGGTTCCAATCACAGGCCGTCATTTTCGTAGGGAGGATTGTCTACCCCTCGGAGCATTGGCAGATTTGCACCTTGTCCATGATGTGCGACTAGGCGGTCAGTGCTCACCTCTATTCCCATCTATCTTATATCTAATACCCTGATGCCCACCGGAGCGCTACAGTGTATCGAGCGCCTGTTTAAAGATTTCATCTGGCGAAGATAAGGGGATAGTCGTCGTGTCCACCTATTCGTGGTGTCCACCTGTTGGCGTGGGGCACGATATGCCAGCCGACCAGTAGGGGGGCTGGGAATCCACTCTCTGCTCGAGCGACGAGAGCTCTTCGCCACCAGGTTGGCAGCCAGATTTATACTGGAGACGGTGAGTCTCTAGGTTCCATGATGAGAGCCAAGTATGGAGACCTGGCAGATCCGTTAGCCTTCCGCATGGGACGGTGCAGTTCTTTTGTTTGGAGAGAGATCTGCTCTCGTGCTCATCTGGTGATCCCGAAGATCGGTGGGAGATTGAAGACGGGCGAGCGATGGATGCCTTGGGGGATAGCTGGTTGGCCGACTTGCCGCTTTGTAGATTGCCTACTGCACTCGACCTTGATTGGCTAGAGGAGAGTAGGGTAGGCGACCTGATCATACCAGGAGAGCGGATCTGGGATGAGGGTTTTGTCAGACGGGCTTTTGGCGAACAGCTGGCTGAGCGAGTGTTGGCGGTGCTGCTACCAGTGGGTGATGCTGAGGACAGGAGGGTGTGGGGTCGGACTGGTAGGACGAAAGTGAGAACAAAGGATCTATTGGGGTTGGTCAGGAGGGCGTTAGCATGGTAGATTGAGGGGGTTGGATCTGGAGGGTACGTATCCATCCTCGGATGGCGCTGTTTGTTTGGAAGGTGGTCTGGGGGTATCCTCCTACCAGAGGTGTGCTGGCCAGGTGAAGGATTGGTATTTCCTCAGGATGTTGGGCATGCCAGAAGGTGGAGGAGTCTATCTTTCATGTTCTATTTGGTTGTCAGCGGGCTATTCAGATTTGGTAGTACGCCTCGACTCCCTCCGATCTGACTCAGAGGTGGACGTCGATGGAGGAGTTCCTGAGCTTCCTGCGGAAATCCTCTCGAAGGCCTGCTCCATGGTGGTGCAAGGGATCAGGGCGGCTTATCTGGCCTATCACTGTTGGCTAGATAGGAATGCCCGAGTTTTTGAGGATAGAGATGTGCACCCGAGGCTGGTGGTGGACAGGGCCCTTCTTCATACGGTGGAGGTTCTTAGCATATCACTGCATCGCCGTCTCTTGGGCTGGCTAGGAAAATTTGGGGCTCTTATTCCGCTTTTATAGCGTCCAGGACTATGCCTGTCTCATGGGAGACCCCACCCCCTGATGTTTTCAAGATGAACTTCCATGGCGGCGTCACTGAGGGAGGTGGCAGCGGTAGTGCCGGGTTTGTCATTAGAGATTAGGAGGCCAGATTTGTGACGGACGGATCTTTGAGCGAATGTCATAGGTGCCGAGGGCAGAGCCGCATAAGAGGGAATCTCCTACGCGAGGCGAGTGCTGGACGCAGACCACATCATTCTTGAGGAAGACTCGACTATGGTGATCGAGTGATCTAGGATCCGGATCGTGCGGCTGATGGGATGCAGTTGATTCACTACATTTGTAGATTTTTGGGTTAGTGCGCCTTCCATCGGGCTACTTATGCCTACAGGAAGATAAACATATGCGGCGCACTGGGTGGCATCCTTTGCGGCTTAGCATTCTAGAGCATCTTCTTTGTATTCTCTTTATTCTTTTTGACCGTATGGGTTGTACTCACACAAAGCACCGACGGGAAATGAATTGGAGAATTACCTCAGATTTCAGGAGATCTAATTTGGCATAGGCAAGTTGGTTAATATGAAAGTGTAATTTATGGTTTGTTTGGGGATGCCGTAGCTTTCAGCAGTTTTTGGCCATAGCTGCATTCTGAGGTACAACGCATTATGTTGCCTCTAAGATGTGGACAAATGTAGCAAGTCCAATGGTACGTTCATGGCAATAAATCAATCCAACCCGTCTAGTCTCGATCAGAAATGGTAAGTGGTTTCCCAAGCTGGACGCTTTTGGACCCGACATGGTTCTAAAGATTTGCTCGTGGACCAGACCCTTCCATCCCTTACACGCCCCGATAGCACCAAGTCCCCAGCAAGGCATGCGATTCAAACGCAAATAGACCCTAACCTGAACCCTCCAACCGAATAGGTCTGGTTCACGCTGGCATCCAAGGTCCGAAACCAATTAAATTCCCTGATTAAATTCATAACCAGCCGGCATCATTTGCATCACATGTGCTCATATATGACTTCATCTAGCTTGTAAATATTCCTCTTTATTTGAACAGATCGCTTTGAAATGAAAAAGAACAAGCACCATCAGAAGAAAAAAAAGAGGATGAAATAGACTTTGCCGTATGGCCCCCACGAATCACTTATGAGAACAGTGAAGAGAAGATTGAGCAACCGCCTGGCAAGCGGCGCCGTGCATCGCTCAACATCTCTCATGTCTCGGTGTCATCTTCCATGTCTTTTTTTTCTTCTTTTTGACATTGTGGGCTGCACCCAGACCATTGTGTTTGAGCCGCCCGATGTAAAAATAAATAAACAAATAAAAACCTCTCCCTACGTGCCGCTCCTCCCAACCCCACCCCTCCCACGTGTCCGCACTTCTCTATCACCTTTCCTGGGGCACCGCCACCGCCACCGCCACCGCCCCCGTTCGCCTCTCCTTTCTCCTCATCCTTGCGTCCAAAGCCCTCGTACCGAGCAGTAGATAGAACACTACCAAGGAGAAAGAGCAAGAAGAGGAAGAAGAAGCAGTTGAGGAACAGGTAGAAGAAGAGAGGAATAGTCCGTCCAGCCATGCCCCCTCGCCCTCGATTCGCCTTCGGCCGGACCGAAGATGCCGTCCAACCTGACACCATGCGCGCCGCTCTCTCCGAGTTCATCGGCACCGCCATCTTCGTATTCGCCGGCGAAGGCTCCGTCCTCTCTCTCGGTACACCAAATTTTTTAACTAAACTGCATCCATGTCCATTTGCACGTAGATATGGTTGCACTCGCATGCATGGTCGCCAACTTTAGGTACTTGGTTGCAGAGAAGCTGTACAAGGACACCTCCACCGCTAGCGGCCTTGTGATGGTTGCCATAGCCCATGCGTTGGCCCTCTTCGTTGCGGTCTCCATCGCCTTCAACATCTCCGGCGGCCACATCAATCCGGCAGTCACCTTCGGTGCCCTCGTTGGCGGCCGGATCTCCGTCATCCATGCCGTCTGCTACTGGGTGGCCCAGCTCCTCGGTGCAATCGTAGCTTCACTCTTACTAAGGGTCGCAACAGGAGGCATGGTAATGGACTTCCAGCTTCAAACTTAATTGCATGCGAATGTCATCTATCTACGTATCATCCTGTACGGGTTGGTGCCGGAGCTAAAATGACGTCCTGTGGTGTATTTTGGGACCATGCAGAGGCCGTTAGGGTTCTCGCTGGGATCGGGCATCGGCGAGTGGCATGCAGTACTGCTCGAGATCGTGATGACGTTCGGGCTTGTCTACACCGTCTATGCCACGGCGATCGACCCCAAGAGAGGCCATCTCGGCACCATCGCACCACTTGCCATTGGCTTTGTCGTCGGAGCTAACATCCTCGCCGGCGGTCCGTTCGACGGTGCCTCCATGAACCCGGCACGGGCTTTTGGTCCGGCGCTCGTCGGCTGGCGGTGGAGGCGCCACTGGGTGTACTGGCTTGGGCCTTTTGTGGGTGCTGGAATTGCAGGGGTTATGTATGAGTACCTTGTTATCCCCACGGAGACACCCCATCCCCATGCTCACCAGCCCTTAGCTCCAGAAGATTACTAGGCAATCTGATCCTAAGCGAGCTAGTTGTCCTGATCCTTTGATTTGTTTCTTCTTTAGTTGTTTGGTCGCGTTGAGTGGAGTTGTTTGTAGAACGGTTTGTATCCTGGCTTGGGTCCGAAATTAAGAAAATATAAAATATATAAATATATCTAATCTCATCTTATAAGTCTAAGTTTTTGGGATAATTAGTAATTGTAACATGGTATCAGATCAAAGATCTTGAGTTTGAACTCTGTTTCCACACTCTTTAATCTCATTATTAAAAATTTTACATATCGAGTTTACCCACATATGGAAGGAAGTGTAAGAAAATATATACGCATGGATTGCACAATATTTTAAGCCTTTTTTTCCCTTGTGTCTTATGATGCTCGTTTGTAGGTAAAGTCAAAAACAGACTTGCGATCGAGCTCTTAATCTTCCGCTAAGAGAAGTGCTTGTAAGCCAAGATTCAAATCTCGGACTACATGAGCCAAAGAGCCAAGTCATGTGCCCAAACCAACACAGCTGGCAGCTGATTTGTGTGTGCACCACTACGACCACTATGAGGCTAGCAACCAAGTTCTGTCCAAATTATTGGGACCATCTTAAGATTGAATTGAGAAGATCGGGGAGTGCGAAAGCTGGAGTAGGGTCTTCGTTTGCAAGCAGACAGCGTGTAATTGCCATCCTCTTTAGCAAGTCGTATAGCAATCAAACGCCCCAATTTTTTTGCTATCAACTAATCATTTCACAGAAATAATGCACAGAGGTCCCAATTATTTAGGATCAGCTAATCTTTTGATGGAAAATAGAGAAAGTGAGGAACTTCTCCAATCTTAAGACAGTTTACTTGGAAGATAGTTGTGACTATCGGATGTTTGGGCATTACAAAAACTGCCCACAAGAGAAGAAGTTCAAGGTTTTATGAAAGACCGAGTAGGCCGACGATTCTTTTTTTTTTTTTCTTTCCAAAGAAGGTCCTTGAGTTTCTCTCGTGCCAAATGGCTGCCTATGCCGAGCACCTAAGCCCTGACAGGCTACGCTATTAAATACCTGCTTAGCTTTTTCACCTCGATCCTAAAGTTAACGGACGTGTTGCCCCTTTTCTTATACTCCTATGCATTCTACTTTATCATGTCTTTTTCAACAACAACCAAAAAAAAAAGAGTAAAGTTTGAAATTTTTGTTTGGTTGGAAAACTGGAATACATTGGAAAGGTTCAAACATGCAGTGGGGTTGGATATGCAGGGCAATCATAACTTCACTGCCCCAATAATTGTACTGAAGTTATTTTGCCTCCTCGCTTCCCAAAAAAAGAAAAAAATATGTTGTATTCAAGTTAAAACGATTGTGCACCATTGATCAGAATAAAATTATATGAGTTACATGAGAATGTATTGGAAAATTACAAACTCCACATTACGCATGCAGCTGGCAGAATTAGTTACACCAGAAATTTGTTTTTTTTGTTGCTAGTTTGTTGTTAACAGTTAGGAAAGATAGTCACTAGAAGGATCATCGGCATCTATATATAGAATCCTTGTATACTGCAATGAATAAGAAGAGCCCATTCCTTTTTCCCAATTTCATTTCTTTATGGTATCAGAGCAAGGTTGAGGACGTTCTGTGGCTGTTCTTCCTTCTTTCTCTTCTGAGAGTTCTCATATCATACCTTTGGTTTTATCTTCACAAAATGGTTTCTCGAATGGTGCCTGGATCATTGATACGGGTGCTTCCGATCATATCGTATCAGATGTCTCTTTCTTAACTCATGTCAATGCACAACTGAATTCCAGAGTTCAACTTCCAACTGGACAAACTGTGCAAGTGACACACATAGGCAGTGTTAGATTAACAAGTCACCTCTTATTAAAAAATGTCTTATGTGTCCCAACTTTTCATTTTAATCTACTCTCCGTTCAAACACTTGCCTCTGACCTTAATTGCCAACTTACATTTGAATCTTCTTCATGTCATATTCAGGACCTATGCAGCAGGAGGATAATTGGTCGGGGTAGCGTAGTCGGCGGACTTTATCAGCTACAGGCGCCTGGCTCTCAAAGTTTAACTAAGAATTGTTCTGCTTTACCTCCCTCTTTTAGCTACCTAACAAAATTTTCTACTGTAGACCTTTGGCATTATCGCCTCGGTCATTTATCCTTTCCAAAACTTCATATGTTACACAACATTGATTCTGCTATGAATTTTAGTTCTACACATGTCTGCCCAATATGTCCTTTGGCTAAACACACTCGGTTACCTTTTTCCTCCAGCATGATATGTACTAAATCCCCATTTGAATTAATTCACAGTGATGTTTGGGGACCATATCCCATTCCTGCAAGAGATGGTTCATGCTATTTTCTTACCATTGTTGATGACTTCACACGAAGCACATGGTTATATTTAATGAACCATAAGTCCCAAACAGAACAAATCTTTCACAATTTTAGCATGCTGGTGCAGACACAATTCAATCGCAAAATAAAGGCCATTAGGACAGACAATGGAACTGAATTCATCATGAAAGACTTTTTTCAAAGCCATGGGATAATCCACCAGTTAACATGTGTAGCCACTCCACAACAAAACTCAGTCGTAGAATGGAAACATAGACATCTTCTTACGGTGGCTAGAGCTCTTAAGTTTCAAGCCTCTCTGCCTATAAAATTCTGGGGGGACTGTGTTTTAACCGCAGCATACATCATCAACAGAACTCCTTCCAAAGTTTTAAACGGCAAAACACCGCATGAACTATTATTTTCATCTCCACCAACCTATGATCACATGCGGGTTTTTGGATGTCTTTGCTATGCATCCACCTTAGCTCATGACAGGAAAAAATTTGACGCTAGGGCTCGGACCTGCATATTCATTGGATATCCATATGGAACAAAAGGTTATCGTCTTTATGATCTGCATAATCATTCGGTGTTTGTATCTAGAGATGTGGTCTTCCATGAGCATATCTTTCCATATGCTCCGGATAACTCTCACTTGTTCTTCATGTCCGATACCTCTCATACTCCTACACATATCATGCCTTCCCCTGTAACTGTTGATACATCAGTACCTTCTTCCCCAGCTACAATTCCTCCAGAAAATACTTCAACACAGACTCACACTTCCACTGAAAACCCAGATGCAGATTCTCTTTCATCTGAATCTTCTTTGTTACCTGACTCTCCAGCATCTCCCACAATCCTTAGGCGATCCGAGAGAGTCAGAAGACAACCCAGCTATCTTGCTGATTACCACTGCCACTTAGCTACCTCCTCCAAGGATCTTTCTGCGGCTACAGGTATAAAATTTCCTCTTCATTCAGTTCTCTCATATCATAGGCTCTCTGCATCTCACAAAGCACATGCCTTTGCTATCTCTACACATCTCGAACCAAAAACTTTTGCGCAGGCTTCTCAGTTACCCGAGTGGCAAGAGGCAATGAGGCTTGAGATTCAAGCTCTTGAAGAGAACAAGACTTGGTCATTAAGTGAATTACCAGCTGGAAAATCAACAGTTGGCTGTAAATGGGTATATAAAGTGAAGCATCATGCAGATGGGAGCATAGAGAGATTTAAGGCCCGCCTTGTAGCTAAAGGCTACACTCAAACGGAAGGGCTGGACTATTTGGAAACATTCTCTCCGGTTGTCAAAATGGTGACGATCAGAACTGTATTGGCTTTGGCATCATCTTTGAACTGGCATTTACACCAACTTGACATGAACAATGCTTTTCTTCACGGGGAGTTGGATGAAGAAGTTTACGTGAGCTTGCCACCAGGTTTTCAATCCACAAATCCTTCACAGGTTTTAAAGCTACATAAATCACTGTATGGATTAAAACAGGCATCAAGGCAATGGTTCTCCAAGTTTTCCTCAACATTGCTGTCTCATGGTTTTTTACAATCCGCAGCTGACAGTTCTATGTTCATTCGCAATAGTGGCACTTTCTTTGTCGGGCTTTTGATTTATGTCGATGATATAATTCTTTTCACCAACAATGCAGCACAAGTAGATGAATTTGTTGCATTCCTCCATAGGCAGTTCAAGCTCAAAGACTTGGGGCCTCTAAAATATTTTTTAGGCCTTGAAGTAGCTCGATCCGCACAAGGAATCACCATCTGCCAGCGGAAATATGCCTTAGAGCTTCTTGAAGAGACAGGTTTACTTGCTGCCAAACCTGCTGCATGCCCTCTTGATCCAAAGCTGAAACTTTCTAAAGATGTCGGAGAAGAAATTCAGGATGTCACTCATTATAGAAGGCTTATTGGGCGTTTGCTATATCTCACAACTACACGGCCAGATTTATCTTATGCAGCTCAAACTCTTAGCCAGTTTATGGACAAACCTCGTAAGCCCCACTTAGATGCAGTCACTCGGGTGCTACGCTACATCAAGAAGGCCCCGACACAGGGCTTATTTTTTCCCAGCAAGTCTCCTCTGCATCTGAAAGCTTTTTCAGATTCTGACTGGGCTGGATGTCCAGATACCCGTCGCTCAGTTACTGGCAATGCATATTCCTTGGTGAATCTCTCATTTCTTGGAAATCCAAGAAGCAACACACTGTCTCTCGGTCTTCAGCAGAGGCCGAGTATCGTGCAATGGCCACTACTTCTGCAGAAATTGTCTGGCTCCTTCAATTACTCAAGGAGCTTGCCATTCCCCATCAGCAGCCTGCATTGTTATTTTGTGATAGTTTGGCTGCGATACATATAGCTTCTAATCCTGTATATCATGAACGAACCAAACATATCGAGGTTGATTGCCACTTCATCCGAGAACGACTCACTGCTGGCCTCATCAAGACTCTTCATGTCTCAACCAATGACCAATTGGCAGACGTGCTCACCAAACCCCTTGGAGCTGCACAGCTTGATCCACTCCTTAGCAAGATGGGCATTCTCAATATTCATGCTCCATCTTGAGGGGGGATATTGGAAAATTACAAACTCCACATTACGCATGCAGCTGGCAGAATTAGTTACACCAGAAATTTGTTTTTTTTGTTGCTAGTTTGTTGTTAACAGTTAGGAAAGATAGTCACTAGAAGGATCATCGGCATCTATATATAGAATCCTTGAAAACTGCAATGAATAAGAAGAGCCCATTCCTTTTTTCCAATTTCATTTCTTTAGAATGACTTTTTGGCATATGACTAGATAAAATCCTTATTGGTGTTTATAAGAAAGAGCCCACCTCGTTTAGGACGTTGTTGTAGGTTGTGGTTTTATACCACATCGGTCGTCGATGCACTCACGAGGAAATGAAATGACATTCGAGGAAGATGGCGGGTGCCCCTTACCCTATTTTGCTTGATATTCGAACTAAGCAGCATATTGGACCTTATTAAATGCAGGGAAACGTCGGCAACATAACTCAAATTAATCAACAAAGTGAAGGACAATCAGATTCCATACTGGTTCGATCGCTTGGAGACAGAGATGAAATGAAATGAAATGGACGAGATACGCCTTGGTCCATTTTATTTGATCAAATTAAACGCCTTGGTTCCCGCTTGCCGTTCTCTAAACCTCATGGGCAGCCCTCCTTCCATCCTCATCGACACCGAGAGCTGGTGCTTCCCCCGCTCCTCCACCAGCTCCATCTCGAACCCCTCCAGAATGATCGCCGTGAGTGCCTTCATCTGTATCACCGCCATGTCCTTCCCCAGGCACATCCTCGGGCCAGCATGGAACACCGGGTACCGGAAAGCGCTCACCGCCTGGAACTCCCCTTCCTCCAGCCACCTCTCCGGCCTGAACTCCTTGCAGTCCTCCCCCCATATCCCTTCATCTCTCCCCATCGCGTACGAGTTGTACATCACCGTCCACCCCTTGCACACCTTCGTCCCGTCCGGTAGCTTGTCATCCCTCTCGCACACCCTCGGCAGCAGCGGTACCGCCGGATGCAGCCGCAGCGACTCTGAAATTGCCGCATGGAGATAGTGCATGCCCCTCAGCTCCTCCAGCGCGAACACCTCGTCCGTGCGCTTTTCTCCCTGCTTCGACCGGATTGACCGGAGCTCCTCCCGGATCGCCTCCACGACGTCCGGTCTCGACGACAGTTCCCAGAAGAACCAGGTGATGGCTGCCGGCGTCGTGTCTCGCCCGGCGAGCACGACGCTTATCAGGAAGTCGCGGAGGAACTCGTCGGACTGTTCGCCGTTCTTGACGAAGCGAGAGAGGAGATCGTCATCTCCGCCATCGCCGGCGCCGCGCCTTCGTTTCAGATAGATGAACATGTCGACGAACTCATGGACGGTCGACATCGACTCCCGTAGCCGCCTCTCCGATCCGACGTCGAGCCATTTCTTGAGCTTCCAGACCAACGGCAGGGCCTGCTTCGCCCTGTCGATGCACAGGTGGGCGGCCTCGTCGAAGGCGTGGAAGAACCTCTCGCCTTCTTCGTTACCCCCAAGAAGGCAGCTGGGGTCCTGGTCGAACACCAGGCTGCAGATGTTATCGAAGGCGAAGCGCTCGAAGACGTCCTGGAGGTCGACGACCTCGCCGCTGCGGCTGGCGCGTCTTAACAAGGGTACGAGCCGGCCGACGGCCTCGCGGCGGACGGCGTGGAGGACGAAGGCGCGGAGGGACTTGGTGTTGAACTCGAAACTGGCGGTCTTGCGCTGGACCTTCCACTGCTCGCCGTTGGAGATGAAGATGCCGCGACCGAGGAAGTCGTGGAGGGCGGACACGATGCTGCCGCCCTTGGGGTAGTTGTCGAAGTTGGTCTTGAGCACGTGCTCCACGTTAGACGGGTTGGCCGTGAAGACCATGGGCGCGACGGTGACGGTGGCGGTGGGGGAGGCGGCGAGGAGCTCCGTCGACCACTCGAGCACGCGGTTGCAGTTCTTGATGAAGTGAGGGAGGGTGCCGATGAGAGGGTAGCTCTGGAGGATTGTGGGCGACGAGGGTTTTTTGAAGAGGAGGAGAAGAGCGGAGGCGAGGATGCAGAAGAGGAAGAGGCAGGAGGAGGAGAGGAAGTAGAAGGACACCTCCATTTTAGGCCTCAAACTCATCCGGACGACGTCCGCCAAAGGTGTGCCTGGATATGTCATGGAGCCGGATAGTATGTGGTCCTCACTGATGAGGGCCAAGTATGGGGATTTGGTGCCAGTGAGAGCTGCCCGCCACTACTCTCCGGTGTGGAGGGACATGTGTGCCAGAGCAGGGGTGGTCCTATCGGAGATTAGATGGGCTATTGGTGATGGCCGCTCCATTGATGTCTTGGAGGACTGTTGGGTGACCGCAGTGCCGATCAGCCGTATGCCGACCATGGTGGACTCGGTGCGCTTAGTGGGCCAGAGGGTCAATGACCTGTTGAACCCAGAGGAGAGCAGGTGGAGGGAGGGGGTTGGTTCGAGAGGTGTTTAGGGTACTGTTGGCAGAGATGATTTTGGGTCTCCCGGTGCCATTGCAGGGGGAGTTTGACAGGTTGGTCTAGGCGCCGTCGGGCCGATCACAGGTGCGAGCTAGGGATCTACAGGCTCTTTTCAGTGGGGAGCTAGCTAGATGGATTGAGGGAGGATAGATTTGGCGGATGCGGATTCACCCGCGGGTGGCGCTCTTTATTTGGAAGATGGCCTGGGGCTGCCTTCCCACCAGGCTCACTATTGCTGGAGCAGAGCTGTGGGCAGCCTGGGTCGGCATATCTTATGCGAGACGGGTGCTCGGGGTCGGACGGGTGTACCTTGAGGGGGACTCTTCTATTGTTATCGCTTGGATCCGGGGTGCGGATAGATACAGAGATGGTCACCCACTTATTTGGGAGACTTGCCGGTTGGCTATAGAGATGGATGAGTTTCAGGCTGTACACGTTTTCCGAAAGGCAAACAGGGTAGTAGACTGGGTCGCTTCCTATGTTGCATAGCATTCCGGAGAGTTCCGCTAAACATCCACAGTAGAGCTTCCGCCCCATTTGTACTTTTTGCTTTCTTCTGATTTGGCAGGTTGTGCTCACGTTAGAACTATATGAATTACTGTCTTCATAAAAAAAAAAGGTGTGCAGATCTACTTTTGATTTGTCTGGCTGTACCCATGTGACAACCATATGTAATGATGTTTTTAACAAAAAAAAAAAAAGCACAATGTGGGCTCCAAGCTGTCTAATTTTCAAAAACAAAAATCATATGAGTTTCAGCCACGTTAATATTTTACACGAATGTCAAAAAAATAGATTGCGACGTATTTAAGTCGGCAAACCTGTTTTATGGGAGTTTGAGTGGGACCCGGCTTGGAGTTTGAGTAAGATATAAGTAACAGCCTGGGAATTTTAATGTCGGCAAATCTATTTAGATACCTGGCACGTTTGACATTACCACCATGTTCATCCTGTTGGCCTTCCGATGACCACAGCTAAACTTTGAGTTCTTTTTTTTTTGTACGAGAAAAAGAAGTAATGGGCTTCTGATGACCATAGCTTTTCTTTTATTTTTTTGGTACAAGATAGCTACATTTTTTTTGGTACGTGGAAAAGAAGCAACGACCAAGTTTAGAAGACGTTCCAAGGATGGGTGAGGAGACATTCCACGGTTGGGGGAGGGGGATGTTATTTATATTTTATCTATATTTTATTATTATACAAACATCTAAACATCTCTTATTGTCCGGCAGTTTAACTCATACAACAGATACAGACTTGGATACATTGTTTAAATATCTTGCGTTGCTGTCTATTTCTTTCATATATTCTATTATATATTTCTTTCCTTTTATTAGAGGGTTCTCAATTTTTTATAAAGTTGGATAAATTTCAATATACAATAGAATGTTAGTATTTGGTTAATACTCTTCTTAGGTTTTTACTGAATTTGTTATCTATTTCAAGGAATGTAAAACTTTTGCATCTCTTTTGAAGTAATACATTATATGACCAGTTTGAAAAATATGGTATTCACTATACGGCTAGTTGATACACATTTGGTAATATATTCATCCAACATCCCAATATCTATCTTTTAGTAAATTGATACATAATACATGACTAAGTGATATATACTCACCGGCTTCTTGATACACACTTTAAGCTTTACTAATACATACTAAGCATCGATCTAATACATATCTTTAAGCATATCGATACATACTTTCGAGATCATGGTGTTTAGCAGTGTACACTGCATGGCCAAATGATACACATTAGAAAAATGGCCATCTAAGTTTTAATACATACCTTTAATTATATCGTTACACAGTTTCAACAACTTAGTGTTCACCAGTGCACACCACATTGCTAAGTGATACACACTCATCAGCTTCTTGATACACACTTTAAACTTTACTAATACATACTAAGCATCGATCCAATACATACCTTTAGGTATATCAATACATACTTTTTAGATCATGGTGTTCAGCAGTGCACACTGCATGGCAAAATGATACATACATAGCAGAATGGTCATCCAAGTTTCAATACATACCTTTAATTATATCGATACACAATTTCGACAACTTGGTGTTTACCAGTACACACCACATGACTAAGTGATGCACACTCATCGACTTCTTGATGCACACTTTAAGCTTTACTAATACATACTAAGCATCGATTCAATACATATTTTCAGGTATATCAATATATGCGTGTTCAGCAGTACACACTGTATGGCCAAATGATACACACCTAGCAGAAAAAATGGTATATTCATCTCACATTAATGCATACACAAATGCCAAAAATGGAGAGATGTTTACAACTAAAAGTTTCTAATGAACAAAAAAGGGTACGCATAATCCAAGCGGCAACCTCTTTCCAATCAATTACCTGCAATGCAAATAAAAACTTAGTGAGCTCCAGTAGATATGTTCACTATATCTTTTAAAACTTAAAAATGAAATATGAATAATTATGTTAAGTAAAGACTTCTAGTTAAATACCCATACTTTTTCTCAAAATTTAGCTTGCGAGGCACCAACTGTAGCTATCTTGTACCAAAAACAAAAGAAAAGCTGTGGTCATCGGAAGGCCAACGAGATGAACATGGTGGTAATGTCAAACATGTCGGGTATCTAAATAGGTTTGCTGACGTTAAAATTCCCAGGCTATTACTTATAGCTCAAACTCCAAGCTGCGTCCCACTCAAACTCTCATAAGATAGGTTTGCCGACTTAAATAGATCGCAAACTGCTTTTTTGAGATTCATATAAAATATTAACGTGGCCGAAGTAGGAGCGCGTACCATACGATCTAGTATGGTACGTGCCCCATAAGATTTTTGTTCCGCTACAGTACTCTTCTCTCTCCGGCATTGGATAATATTTTCCGTGTTTTTTCATATACGACCACCCTCTCAATGCTACGCAATCAAATGGTTCATCCGACGACGCTGCACCATCGATAATTTATCCATGAGAATAAACTCTCCGCGGTAACGTGGATCGTCAAAGAATCAGAGCATGGGAGGGCATCGCTTATGCAAAACATGTACTAAAATTGCGCATATTTTTTTCAAAAAAAACTCTATCATAATGATCGAGAGGATACAGAAGAAAGGGCGAAGGGGGATGAGAACTCTTTGCCCCGCACAACTTATGGTTGATGGCGAACTATAACACCTTCCAGACAGTACATGTATATTTAGAGATGAACAGGGCCGCAGACTGAGTTGCCTTCTTTTTTTTTGAGTACAACAGCACCTCATCCTGCTCTAGTGTAGGACATGCCAATAGAACCAGAGACTAGAACCTGGCTTAGAAGCGAGGGAGGGCCTCCCGGTGCGGCCAAAGTATCTCTCCAGAGTGCTGCGCAACGTAAGATGCAACCCAATCTGCGGCCCTATTCGCTTTCCGGTACACGTGCACTATTTGAAAAGCACTGCAATCTCTCAGCATCAACCTGATGTCGCACAACAAGGGACTGCCATCCCCCCTCCATCCCTCCTCCTGTATCCAATCGATCACTGTGGCCGAGCCACCCTCCAAGATAATGTGCTCGGCCCCTAACCTCCGTCTCGCATAGGAGACCCCCTCCCATGCTGCCCTGAGCTCCATCCCTATAGCTAAGAACCCATCGATCCGTCGCCCACCATCAGCAATCAGCTGTGAGTCGTGGCCTCTGATCATAAAATCTACACCGCCCCACCACCAACTCATGGGCTGCTACCATTGAAATTCACCTTTAGGTAGCCGAAGAGTGGGGACTCTCAAGAGATAAGAAGAAACCTGAGCACTGAAGCTGACGCTAAAGCTACTGAGCGGGGGTCCCAGATGTCTCTAGCCATCCTAAATGAACTCGGTGAGGTAGCTCTGATGATCTCAGCCGTCTGGATGTGGGCCCTCTCAACAATACGCCACAGGGGTTTCCGTCTATCATCGAAAATTCTGGCATTTCTGTCTAACCATATATGATATACTACATAGGCCAGTCAAATCCCCCACTCCAACGTCTGTGGTCGCCGCACCGCTCCCCTCAACCGAAGTAAAAAGTCGTCCACAGATCGGCTGACCTGCCCCTAAAACAATCCTGCACAACTCCAAATCTGTACTACCTGATCATAACTAAGCAGCACATGAGTGATGAACTCCTCCCATTCCGAGCACCAGGCACAACTCGGACTGATCCCCATGCCCCTCCCGGCCAACACGCCCCTCATGGGTAAGCAGCCCCAGGCCACTTTCCAAAGAAACATGGCCACCCGGGGATGAATGTGCAATCTCCAGATCCACCTCCCATCCATCTGCCTCACTGCCTTCCCTCCCATAGCCTCTCGGATGCCTGTGAAACGTACGCTCGGCCTGCCTGTAGCTGCCCATACCAACCTATCTACCACGTCCATCGCGGGAAGTGGAATGGCCATGATCATCTCAGCCAACTGCCTCCCAAAGACCATCCGAATCAATGCCTCATCCCACCTGCCCTGGCTCGGAACGATCAGATCGCTAACCCGATGGCCCTCTAGCCTCAAAGGATCAAAAAAAGTCGACGCGCGGCTAAGAGCCTGCTCATGCACCCAACTGTCCTCCAAGACATCTATAGAACGCCCATCCCCCACTGCCCACCGGACCGCTGCCTGCACCAGCGGTATGTGGGTGCAGACCTCCCTCCATACGAAGGACGATCGCCGACCAGCTTGGAGCTCCCCCATCATCGTATAAGCATCATACTTAGCCCTCAACAGGGCACTCCCACTACAGTAAAAGTGTGAAAAGCCGACGCTTAAATGCCGACGCTAAGGGAAAGCGTCGGCATTTCCTGCTCCCGCGCCAACCTTTCCCGACGCTTTTGGGGAGCGTGGGAAATTTGAAGAATTGGACGACGCTTAAACGCGTCGTCGTAGACTTGAGGCTAAAACGACGCTTATAAGCGTCGCCAAGGCCCCCTTAATACGCAGCGCCCGACCCCAAGCCCGCATTCTTGCCCTAGCTACTCCCGATACCCCTTGCCTTCGTCTCCGGCGCTGCCCTTGCCTTCGTCTCCGGCGCTGCCCCCATCTCCCTCCTCTCCGGCGGCTGAAAGCCACGAATCGGACTTCCTTGACGCCAACGGCCACGTTCCAGAAGGCCTACCTCCTCTCCGGCGTCGACCGACCGACCCCAACGCGCGCTCCGCCCGAGGTAGTTTCTCCTACTCCATTCTCTCCCTCCGTCTCGCTTGTTCTCCTCCTTCTCCTCCTTCCTCAACACGCTCCTTCTCCTCTTCTTTTGTATAAGCCTTGATCGAGCTTATTTAAGTGTTATTTTCTCTCGAGAGCTCTTTTCCGATCTGGTGCCCTGCTATCGGAACCCTTTCGCTTTAACGCACCGCTCTCCTCCTCGGCTAGGGCTCCGGCGATCCGGAGATCTCCGTCTCGATCTCCGCCGGCGTCTCCCTAGTCGGGTCCCCGTTCCTTCTACCGATCGGATATCGGCTTGCTGTCTTAATCGCCGGCTTGATCGCTAGCTTGCCGTCGGAGAAAAGCTCGTCGGCGGGCGATCGAGGTCGCGCTCCTCTACTTCCTGGTAAATTGACTTCGTCTTCTAGTTCTATCTTTCTATCTCGTTCGGGGTGAATTCTTGATGCTTTCAATCTCATATTTTTGTTTGCTCTCTTCGCTTGCATTCTCTTCCTGTTCTCTGTCACTTTCTCTCTTCCTGAGGAATGCTCTGTTAATCAGAGCTTCTCACTCCTCTTCTCAGCACAGAGAATGGGTTGGGGGATCTTCTGTAATTGATCTTTTGAGGCCCTGCTATTGGAGCATTGGGATCTCTATGTGCGTTGATAGTTCTAATCTCAGGGGCTTCTCCCCCCGTTTTGCACCAATCAGTAATTCTATCTGTTTCCTTCTCTCTCCCTCTCTCCGGTTTTTTTTGTTTCTGTTTTTAACCCTTTGGAGTTACAGTAGTTGTTATTTGGAGAATATGTCTTTGCGAACTTTTCTATTGATTGATGATGGATTAATTTTTATCTTGGCTTCGTTTCTGCATTTTGAAAAAAAACGAGAAATATTTATTTCATGTGTTTACAGTTTGTTGCTTGTGTTATGCTTTGTTTTCGTAAAAAACGAGAAATATTTGGAGAGTTAAGTTTCATGTAATTGGTTAATGGATCACCTAGTTGCCTGAGAGCTGCAACCATGATCTTTCAACTTTTTTCCAACTATCCAGGGTTGAATTTATAGAACATATACTTGCATGATAAGATTGGATTTTTTTTTGCTTGTGTAAAAGACCTGTAAATTTCTCATGGAATCGTTCTACCATTCATACATGGCTCAGGCTTTCGATAAGCAGGTCCAGATCGTTCAAAGAAGGAGACATGGTGCCTATGATCCGAAGACCTATTGTCGTCGCTCGACGCTCGCATGGAAAATGGGATCCTAAGTGGGATTTCTTTTATGGAAGCATGAAAATGAAATCTATGACCCATCTCTCTCTTATTTGCCACTGGTCTTGGACTGTTATATATCAGCTTATAATGTGGTCTAAATTTTGCTTGTTCTGGCTCTCATTAAGATCAGTAGATATTGTAAAATTATATTACTTGGTTTTGACCTTCTAAAGGCTTCGACTTTTTTTTTTTTGTTTTTTAAATAATTCATAGCATTGGTAAAGCGTAATGTCTAGAGTTGTCATTATAGCAAATCTGCTCTCTTAAGAGCATGCTGCCTGGGTTTGTATTCAAGATTGCAATACTTGGCATATTCAATTGAAGGTGTTGCAAAGTATACATAATTATATATGGATGAAATTATAGTTTATCATTTTTGAAGCTTGGTCTTTTCTTGAATTTATCAGATGCATATGTGTGCCCAATGTGATTTTGGAAATGTAAAATGCCCATCTATATCAGAAAGTATCCAATTCCTGATCTATAGAGAAAGCAACGGATGCTGGAATTACAATTAATAAAATGCATAAGTGGTTCTTCCTCCTTTATTCTCATTCATTAAGATAAAGTTAAACCTAAAATTTACTATTTTTTTATCATATATCATTGAGTTAAATAAGTTTCCCTAAACTTGATTGTTCAGATGGATATAACCTGATTTTTTTTGTTAGTTATGCAAAAGATCTAAATATCTCTGTATGAGATGCAATCCGAAACCACCTGATTTTGCTTTATGTTGACCTTGAAATGCCGATGACATCAATGTGTTTGCAGTCTTTTTCAGCCTGCTTGTTTTAGTTCTAATGTACAAATCTTTTGGTAATGTGTAGGAAAATAATAGATTGCATGATCATCAGTAACAGCTTTTTTAATTCAATTTGCTGTCACATTACATGTAAAATCTTAGGCTGCTGAAAAGTTGATACTGCACATACAGGTTACTGGTATTAGTGAAAAAACTGCCAGCAGCTTTTTGGGCACCTGAGAGTCAAGAAATTGCATAGAAAGCACCAGCAGCTTTGGAGCACAAGCTTGCAAAAGGAGATTTTTGGAGCAAGAACTTGTTGAAGAAGAAATTTAAGGTTTAACACCCATTTATAATTTACTATGATTAAATCTTGATGCTGCATGTATTTACTTATTGATGCAAAGCTAGTTTATATATGAAAACTTAACACTCTTTTTTGAGTGAGAGAAAGCACAATATGAACAAACAAGAAAGAAAAAAGAAACAAAAATCATGCTTGAGGCCTTTAGATGTGCCAGATCTCACATGACACCATGCCATGTTGCACCACGTCTTGCCTCACATCCATGCTGCAAATGTGTTTATTTTCTTGTTGAAAATCATGAGACCTCTGCAAGACCTTCAACAAATGCTTAAGATTTTCTTGCTGAGTGGTAACCTTTCTCTTTCTCATTCTCATTCCATTCAGCTGCATAATATACTTCTTCTGTTGCATTTTACTTAATTTTGTTTATCTTTTTTTTAAAAACTGCAGTTCAATCGGTATTCTAATAGAATGGACAAAAGTTGGATAAATAAGTTAAGATCTAGTACTGAATATTTGGATGGAGTTCAGAATTTCATTAAGTTTGCTTTTGAGAAATCTAATATGAACGGGAAGATTTTATGTCCATGTCAAAAATGTGTAAACGGTTCTGCTCTTGATCCAAAAATTGTTGAAGAACATTTGGTATGGAATGGTTTTCTAAAGGGTTATACTGAATGGGTAATCCATGGAGAGTTCATACCTTCATGTAACCAACCCTCCGATCTAGAAGACACCTTCAATTTTGGATGTAGTGACACGGAACAAAATTCTGTAGAAGAAGATGATATAAGGGGCCTACTTAGAGATGCTCTTGGACATAATATCAGAACTGTAGGAGAAGATGAGCGTGCAGTTATTGATCAGTCCATGCATGTTGAGGAATCTATACATGCTAATGACACAGCTCATTATGATAACTTGGTGAAAGATTGTGATCAAGAACTGTATCCGGGTTGTAAGAATTTTACGAAGATTTCTTTTCTTCTGCATTTATTACATTTGAAATATTTGAATGGGTGGTCCAGCAAGTCTTTTACCATGCTTCTTCAATTATTAAAAGATGCATTTCCGGAAGGTGTTACTCTGCCATCATCTTCATACGAAGCCAAAAAACTGATAAAAGAGTTGGACCTTGGATATGAGAAGATACACAGTTGTCCGAATGACTGCATTTTATATCGTGGTGAAAATAGGAACCAAGAGTCGTGCCGAATATGTGGAACCCCACGTTGGGGAAAACATAAAGATGACGAGAATGATTCGTTGACTGAAGTGGATGCTGCACCGACTAAGAAAAAACCGGCTAAAATTTTGAGGTATTTTCCTCTTATACCAAGATTGAAAAGGATGTTTGCATCACCGAAGACGGCTTCCTCGATGAGATGGCATGACGAAGGCCGTACAAAGGATGGAATGTTACGACACCCAGCGGATAGTCCCGCATGGAAAGCATTTGATGATAGGCATCCCGAATTTGCTTCTGATGCTCGCAGTGTCAGACTGGGTTTGGCTACTGATGGGTTTAATCCCTTTCGAACTATGAGTTCTACATACAGCACTTGGCCGGTTGTTTTGGTTTCATATAATTTACCTCCATGGATGTGTATGAAAAAGTCTTCACTCATTTTGTCAATGGTTATTCCAGGTGATAAGGGCCCAGGTAATGATATTGATGTTTTTTTGCAGCCTTTAATAGAGGAATTGAAACAGTTATGGGAGGGTATTGATGCATTTGATGCTTTTACTGGTCAAACATTCAAATTGCGTGCAGCTCTTATATGGACTATTAATGATTTTCCTGCATATGCTAATTTATCCGGTTGGAGCACTAAGGGGCGTATTGCATGTCCTTCTTGTGGAGATTCAACCCATTCATATTGGTTAAAAAATGGAGGAAAGTTCTGTTATATGGGCCATTGTCGATGGTTAGAACCAAACCATCCATTTCGATTTCAGAATGATCTGTTTGATAGTACCACAGAGTTGCGTTCTGCCCCTATTCCACCAACTGGTACCGAAGTTCTTAGACAAATGCATGGCACAAATTACATACCTGGTAAGGTCTCCAAATGTTTAAAGAAGAGGGGAAGGGAGGATGTTGGTAGCTCATTAAATGAAGGGTTAATATCAGAGATTTTAGAGGATGCTAACTTTTTTGAGAATGATGACAATGCATATGGACAGGAAAATGATGATGACACATTGGTTGCTTCTACACATAAACAGTTATGGAAAAAAAGGAGTATTTTTTTTGATTTACCTTATTGGGAGTATAATCTTCTTCGACATAATCTTGATGTCATGCACATAGAAAAGAATGTTTGTGATAACTTGATTGGAACATTGTTAAATCTTGATGGAAAGACTAAAGACAACTTGAAAGCGCGTCTTGATTTGAAAGATATGAGCATACGACAAGAGCTTATAGCACGTATCATGATATATAGTTTGGCAATATACTTTCCGTATGTGTAGATAGTAGAGCATGGAAGGGAGCCTGGTGAGGTAGAGTTTTATAAGATGACCCACACTCACCGAGATGGCAGCTTTGTCCGGGACGAGTCGAGAGATATAGTTGTATGTATTCATTTTTTATTTGATCATAATTATTTTATTAATTTTACTTTCTTTAAATTATTAATGTGACTGTTTATTTTTTTGAGAGAGATATAGGAAAGAGCTACAAATCTCATTTCAGAGCGCGTCGGGGAGTCATCATCATCCGACGCAGCCAGTCGCGTCGAGGCTCAGGTCTATGCAGAATTGATGGGCCCAGAACGTTATGGACGCGTGAGGGGTTACGGTATCGGAGTTACCCCCACTCAGCTGTCTGCAGTGAGCCGATATACCCAAGATGCCAGACAAGGTACTAGCACTGCAGAGGTTTGTAGTTTGAAGACAGAGATGGCACAGTTAAAGCAGTCATATGAGACAAGGATAGAGGAGATGAGGCAGAGTCATATGACTGATATGGCGGAGTTGAAGCAGAGCCAAGAGTTGAAGATACAATCTTTGCATGATCAGCTTGACCATATTTCATCTTTTTTGCAGAGACTTGCTCCTCCGGTACATAAATAAGTATTTGAATATTTTATATAATTATAATGTATTCTTGTATGAGCGTGATGACTTTCATATTTTTAGTTTCTAAAGTATTTTTTTCTTGTAGGTTGCTGATACTTCATCTACTCGTAGAGATGATGATGCCGTCGACTCTTGATACATCGTAGATGAATGTTTTTAGATTGTTTTAAATTTTTTTTTTTGATACTTACCTCAATTTCCAAAATACGATTATGCCAGAACTTTGATAAGTATAGATCTTGAAAAGGACTTTAATTAGTATGTTCTATGTTGACTTGACAGGAACATGGTTTCCAAAATCTTACTTCACCAGTTCCTAGTGTGGTTGAATGAGTTCAGTTTGGCAAGTGAAGGAGAAAACGAGGGATCCATTCAATCATTTTTTTTTCTTTAAAAAAAAAAGAAAAAAAAACAAAGATGAGTGTTTCTTATGGGAATAACTTTGAGGTGCCGTCCCTATTCCGGGTTTTGTGAATGCATACTTTTTCTCCAGATTTTTGGTTCTCTGCCATAACATGGTATGACTTTTAACAATGTGCGGTGAAATTCTTACAAATTCTAGCTTTTAAAGGTTATGTTTTCCTCTTTGGAGTTTCAGTTAATTTTCGGCCATTGCAGCAATTTCAATGAATATTTTTTTATTCTTTTTCCTCCCTTCTGGGATCTGTGCATGTCAGACTGATTCATTTTTTTTTTTCCAAAGCAGAGCTTTCTATATCATTTGTCCAAAGGAGTTGCCCATTGTCATAGCCATGGTGTGCTTCACAGGTTGTATTCTCATCTCGATTCGGTTTCCAAATATGTCAAGCAGGAATTATCTGCTATATGATGTTATACCATGAAAACAGGGATTTGAAACCTCAAAATCTTTTGGTTGACAAAGAGAAAGGCATCTTGAAGATTGCTGATCTTGGGCTAGGAAGAACCTTTACCATCCCTCTTAAGAGCTACACCCACGAGGTCTTGCATTATCAGCCTTTATAACTTTTTCTTATCAAGAAATCAACTTCAACCTAGTTTTGATATTTTTCTTAGCTGCGTTGGCTGACTATGATACATTTGTTTACTTATGCTTGTTAGTTGGTCTCTGCTGAATTAGATTCTTTTTTGTTTGTAGATTGTCACACTTTGGTATAGAGCTCCTGAGGTTCTGCTGGGAACCACACACTACTCAACTGGAGTTGATATGTGGTCAGTTGGATGAATATTTGGATGAATATGTGGTCAACATCTCCCCGGAATCATCGTCTGTCGGGGAGTCAATTTGCTCTCTTCGTTTTGCTGCAAGGGTTAATTCATGTGAGATTGGGATTCCCCGTCGCCAGACCTAGATGCGTCCTTCAGACTCGCGCTTGAGCTATGGTTAAGCAACCTGGCAACTACTGTGCATCCTCTTGCTCCATATGATTACCCGTTGCTGCAGCCGTTATGGCATATTTAATGACTATTAGGCTTCTAACATTGTCTGTCTGTAACCAATACCAAGGAAATGAAATCAATGTTGTGTTGTTGTTGAATTTGTAGAGGGAAGGCATTATGTTGATTGTGGTAATATTCGTATCAAAATTCCTTCTCACTGACGTTATCTCTCTTATAATTGAATCAAATTTTTACATGAACGATTCCAAAATCAATTCAGCTGGAATGGATGAACAGCTTTTCTTTTCTTTCCTTGCAGTCTTTGATCTCCAATGCAGCTATATGGAACTTAAAAAATGGGCATTTATGAACTAATGTATACAGGTTCCGAAAAAGAAGCCAAAGAAGGGCTCAAAGAATTTTGTATACAGGTTTAACATTTGTTTCTACGAATTTGTAAAAAAAAAAAATGCTATTGCCGACGCTTAAAAGCGTCGGAAATAACTCTCCCGGCACAGGTACACCGAAGGACAAAAGCATCGGTAATGCAAGAACTACCGACGCTTAAAAGCGTCGGAAACATTACCTTTGCCGACGCGTTTAAAAGCGTCGGGTTATCTGCCGACGCTGACGACACGCGTCGGAACGAAAAACTTCCACGCCCACCTGCCCGACGATTTCGTCACGCTTTTGGTCGCGTGGGGAGGAAAATTTTCGACGCGTATAAGCGTCGGTAAAAGCTCTGCAAAGCGCCGGGAAAAACTGCTTCTTTTGTAGTGTCCATAAGCAATCGGGCTCTAGTATAAATCTGGCTGCATGTTGCACCGCTAGAACCTCCCGTCTCATCACCAAAGACTGGATCCCTAGACTCCTATGATGTACTGGCTGACAGACCACCTTCCAAGCCATGAGATGCATCTTCCTTCTCCCTGATGTACTGGATTGCCTTCTTTGCCACCCAGCATTTTAGAGAGATTCTCTGGTCAAATTAGGGAGCCGCTCCTCTACCACTATGTCAGCTTTTCTTTCTTGATTTTGTTGGCGGTAATCATATTAGAATGGTATGAACAGATGTTGTATTAAAAAAAAAACCATGATATAATTAAAGTAGATAGCCAGAACGATCAAGCATTCATGATGTAACCATCTAGCTCGGCTTATATCTAATCTTGGATAATCCTACAAATGCTTGCAAATAAAAGCCTTTTACACGTAAACAGTAGATAATTCCAAAACCCAACTTCCATGATGTAAGCCTTCCACCTTTTATAAATAATGCTAGAGCAATCCGGGGGCAACTCAAAAAAAAAAAAAAAAAAAAACACTCTTGAAACTTCACTCGCGTAACTTGCATGATAGCTCGCTAGCGGCACATCTCACCGTACCAATTAAAAAGGAAGTCAATTTTGAGATATAAATGACTTCGACCTTTAAATGGCGCACAAAGATACAAATAACTTGCCTCGGATTCCCATCCTGCACGCTGCCATCTGGGAGGTCACCGACCGGATCTCTTGGGTCCACGAAGGACGTGCTACGGAAGCATCTATTTGGAAAAAAACCCAGAAAATTAAAGGTCTTTAATAACGAGGGCACGTGGGTGGGGTGCATGGCGGATTGGTACCGTACGTGATGGCGCGTCGTGTGGCGCTGCAATAAACGTGCCCACATGAATGCCCGTAGCATTTGTACGGGAGCAGCCCGTTTGTATTTGACGTTGGGCCCGAGGCCATTTTGTCAGGACCTTCTGCAGTGGGCGATCTAAGTTAAACTCATAAAAAAATTTAAAATTATTTTATATAAATATCCTTCTAAATATCAAATTTTATATGAATATTTTTTTTTAAAATTAATATTTACATATATATATTTATTTTGCTATTCTATTCTATTTTTATTTTTATTTTTCATATGTATCCATACTATCTAACGACGCTAAAAAATTAACGGTTTTAAATTAAAATAACTATAATATCCTTAATGAGCAGACATGCAAATAAATCGTGGTCCCGATGGTAAAAAAAAAGACAGGAACAATAGTAGAATTTTAAAATTTTATTTTATTTTTAATTAATATAAATATAATTTTTCTTAACACCATTAGAACAATCCTTATATTAGGAGAATTTGCCTAATAATTGGGTCGGCCTTGCATTTGTATACTTATTCTTACTATACAAATGAGAAGCCATTGGCTTAATCATCGGCCTCTTAGTTGGCAATGCTACTGTTGCTAAACTAAGCTATAATCAGCTTATTTTATTATAAAAAATTATATGTTTAGCTATAATAAAAAAAAGTATTGATACCTAAAAAATAAATTTCATCGCTTAAAATATTTGGTGACAGAAAAACTTTTGTCACCGTATTCATAGCCAATGCCCCGTTGCTGAAACTTATCTACGATGAAAATTGTAATTCGCCACAAAATATTTATTTGAATATTTTGTGATGAAATAAACGTTGTTATTAACTTATATATAATTCGTGACAAAATAATTCATCAATAAAAGTAAGAAAATTCTTAGATCACCGACCATATAATACCACAAATACTCCTGATATATCTTAAATAATTTTTTTATGTGTTTTTAATTCTCATCAATAAAAAATGTAAGTTAATATGCTAATTCCTATAATAGTTCCATAATTTTGTCACATATTCTACTTTTAGTAGCCTTTATCATATATTTATTAATCATATAAAATATATTATAATAAAATATTAATATATTTATCAATATATTAATTATTAATATATTCAATAAAAATATATTTATTGCTCCTATAAATTATTAATCTTTTAAAAAATATGTTATTTTTCATTATAGAATTAATATTTTTATTTATACTTATAATAGATTTTTTAATACTAATAATTATTTTGATTAGGAAAATAAGATAAATAGGAATAATATATTAAATATTTTTATTATATAAATATAAAATATAATAATATAATTCTACTATAATTTAAAATTATCTTTCAATAATAATAGGATAATAATATGATTGGTAATATTTATAATATATATATATATATCATTAATATAATATATAATATCAACATAATATTATATATATATAACATTGACACAATATATTGATGGTATATTGATATATCAATTTTTCTGCTAAATTGAGGGGTATTTTTGTCTTTAACTTTCAACCCAGGATCACTGCCCTAGGGTGATCTTGGATTTCCGACCTCAAGGACGAGTATCCCATCATCGAGTTGAGGGTGATTTGAGGAGTGGAGATGATTTAGGATCACCGCCACGTAGAATCACCGTGGTGCAACCAAACGCGGTGATCTCATCACCTCTACCCACTTCACCCTTGATCTTGGGACAATCATCCCATCCCAAACACCCCCACAAGATTTACATTTCTGCCACTTCACCTGAATAAAAAGAAGGCTGACAAGCAGATACTAAGATTATAATGCCATAACTCATAAGGTCAATTGGAAAATCTGGTTTTAAGATATATTTTAGCGTTCCATTATAATGTTTATGCTCTCATAGTGCTTGAATGATTCCTTTTTTTTTTTTTTTCCCAGCATTCAACTATATCGTCCGTTCGAGGGAACATTATGGCTGCAGGGGATGCTCATGCTTGCAAGATGTATGTTTTGACACCAAAGCGATGACTCACCAAGTCATCATTGCTGGATATTAGAAATAACGGTAGAACATATCATTGGTTTTAAGAAATTGCAGATGGGCTACTCTACTGCCAATTGTACCTAACTTTGAGGATGTCAGTCTAATATATTTTTTATAACTTATATAGAATAAAAGAGCCTCCATGCTCTTGGTTGGCATCTCATCAATGTGAGGCACCTTTGTTCTTCTTATTTATTCTTTTCGTACTATGCCGTCACTAAAAATTACAAATGGTGTATGTTGTCTCTTTTGTTTTTTTGGAAGGAAAGATGGAAACTCCAAACCTAGAATATATTTTACTGTATATTCTTTAGAATACAATGAAAACTTTATGCAGGCCACTTATATCACTCTTTCTTTTAATTTTAGAGCGAAAGGAAGGGAGAGCCCCACCTGAACTTTATTAAAGATAAGAAGGAAGATTACGAGAAAGACGAGGAGTACAACATGAGAAAACAAAGAAGTTAGAAAATATCCTGAAACTCCGTACAAACATATCCAATAAAAATCTGAAATTTAAAATGCCCCTATACAATCATCAAGCATTATTCAAATTCTAAAATTGAAAATTTAATTTGAAACTGCAGGTTGGCCTACTGCTGGGAACCTGCTTTTGCAATATTGGCCAAACCGATTAGTTTTTGAAGAAAGGCGGTCCTGGAGTCCGAGAGAGGGAGGAGAGAGAGGGAAACTTGGCTTTTCACCGAGTAACTGGTGGGCTCGCCGGATGGCAGCCGCCGGGGGGGTTTCTGACCGGGGAAAACGGAATGTTCCCTTGCCAGGCCGGGCTGAGATCACTCCACGGTGGGTTGGGGTGGTGCGAGGGCTTCCGTCCCAACCGGAGATGGGTTGCCACCGGTTTACCGAGGAGGAACTGGCTGAGCTCGAGCGTCGTTTTCCCCGGGTGGTAACGCTGCCGACGGTGAGGGTGATGCAGGCGAGGAGTGATTGGGAGGGGAGAGCTGTGCACGCCAAGAGTTTGGGGCAGCGCATTCCGGCAGAGATTGTGGCTCGTGAACTCAGAGGACGGGCTAAGCTCCTGCAACCGGTGGAGGTTCTCCCAATGGCGGAGGGTGTTCTGACTATCCGGTTCGGGTCAGGGGAGGAGCGGGCGAAGGCGATGGCTGTGGCCCCTTGGCTGGTGGGGGGCCAGCTGATGTCGATGGAGGACTGGCGGCCGGACTTCACCCCGGGCTTCCACTCGGTTAGCCGGACAGTCGTCTGGGTTAGGCTACCGGGGCTGCCGTTGGAGTATTGGGACAATGCATCCATCCTGGAGATGGTGGCGGCGGCGGGGAGGCCACTGGCGCTCGATGCGGTGTCAAGTGAGAGGCGGAGGGTCGGCTACGCCCGAGCCAAGGTCGAGATCGACGCCAGCCTCCCTCTGGTTCCTGGTACGCTAGTCCAATGGGGGAAGAATAGGTTCTGGCAGGCCTTCGTTTACGAAGATCTGCCGAGCCTCTGCTACCTCTGTGCCCGCACCGGTCATCAGGCGGGGGAGTGCCGGTTCTGCGAGGCGGAAGGGAGATCGATCCCGATGGTCAATGAAGTCCCTGGCGGCTCTTCGTCGTCTACGGAGGAAAACGTACCCGGGGGGAGTAGGCCGAGGGTCTTCGGCCCATGGATGACCTCTTCTAGGTTTCCGGCACAGCGAGGAGGTGGTGGGGCTAGGTTTCCGGCGAGGCCGAAGGGGACGACGACTTCCCGCACCGAGCCGACTCGGGAACCGGTTCATACCGTCTCGGGCCCGTGTCTGGCCAAGGGAGGGGCGAGCGAGCCTCAGTCATCGCCGGACTCTGACGGCTGGCGGAAGCCTAAGAAGGTCGCTCGGCGCATTTCGCCATTCTTGGGCGTGGCGGCGGCACCGGTGCAGCGGACCGAGTCGACTCCGAGTCTAACTCGGCAGGGAGTCGTCCAAGCCCAAGCGGGCCCGGTCCAGACCGGGGCCTGTGATCAGGGGCCTGGGCTGGGCCCTCCCAGTCTGAACAGTGGACCAAGCCCAATGAAAAGGGCCAGAAGCCCTTCAAAGCGGCGGGGGGCCCTCGGGTCGGAGCGAGGTCTGGCCCGAGACCACTCGGCCCCCCTGTGCCCGGGTCCCTCGTGCCGGGGTTCCGCGTGCCGGTGGCCGGGGCGGCGAACAAGAATGGCGACCGGCGGCGGTTCAGGAGTCGGAGCGCGTCTCCGGCGACCGCGGAAGGCCTGCGAGTTGGGAGGTCTGTCGGCGGGGGCGGCAAGGGTGGTTTTAACCGGGAGCGATCTTCTGCGGATCCCGTTCCTCGACGGGGTATGGCGGCGGGCGGTGGAGATGGGGGTCTGCCTCCGGTGGCGCCAGGCGGGGTGGATGCTCGGGCGGTGGATGAACTCGGGCGAGGTGGCCTCCCGCCAGTGGAGCTTGGGTCGTCTCCCAAGTCGGTCTGCGGAGGAACCAGGAACGGTGATGGGGCCGAGACTGTGCGGGATGAAATCTTGCTCTCTTCCACGGATTGTTCACTTGGGAAGAAGACCCTAGGTGAGATGTCTAAGGGGGGAACGGCAGAGGAGCCCAGGGAGATGGAAGTTCAGAGTAAGCCTGTGATAGTTGAGACTGTGAGCACCGGGCACCCACGGGGAACGGCACATGAAGCCTTGGTACACCAATTGAAGGTGGTGCTTGAGATGGCTGGGCCGGAAGAGGGTGCGGCGTGTAGTAAGGAGGGAGGGCTGCAAGACCCCGAAGGGGTGGCCATGCATCAAAACACCCAAGTGTTGTTATGAAGGTTCTTCTTTGGAACTGTCGGGGAGCGGGGAAGCCTTCCTTTCGGCCAGCCTTCCGTAGGTTAGTGAGTTTGCATGACCCAGATGTTTGTGTTTTGATTTGAAACCCGACTGTCGGGATCTAGTTTGGAACGAGCTAGGCGTGCCATCCCGCGATCATGGGGGACATATGCGGTGGACTCTCGGGGCCTCTCAGGGGGCATCATTGTGTTATGGAGGTTGGGGGGTGTTGGCATTGATGTCTTCCACAAGTGCAACCAACAGGTGATCCTGGTTATTTCTGAGGGGGCTGGGCCTCCGTGGGTCATTTTAGCCACATATGCCAGTACAAACCATCGGGAGAGGAGAGTCTTGTGGGAGGAGGCCACCAGCCTTATTCAGCTTGGCCACCCTGTGATGATGGCAGGGGACTTCAATTGCATTGACAGCCCGGAGGACAAGAGAGGGGGTAAGGTCTTCTCCAACAATATTGAGGTCAGAGAGTTCCAGGACTTTATCCAGTCCAATGGGCTGGCTGATCTTGGTTTCACTGGTCCGCGCTTCACTTGGTGCAACAACAGGCTGGGGATGGCACGTGTTTGGGAGCGGATTGATCGAGTGTACGCGACGCCCGGATGGCTTCAGAGATTTTCGGACTTCTTGGTGCGCCACCTGCCCAGGATTGCTTCTGACCATTGCCCAGTATTGGTGAGTACCTCTTATACCTTTCCAGTTCATTGTCCTTTTCGCTTTGAGAAGATATGGTTGTCTTACCCACGGTCGTGGGAGGTGGTGAGAGAGGCGTGGCAGATGCCGGTTAGGGGGGATGTGATGTATAGGGTTACCCGGAAACTTGAGCTAACCAGACGCCGATTGCAACGGTGGAATAAGGAGGAGGTTGGAAATATCTTCAGGAGGGTGGAGGAGACGGAGGCATCCATTACCAGGTTACAGGCTCTTGAGGACAGAGGGGGTAGTCTTTCAGAGGTGGATCAGGGGGAGCTCAGGGGACTACTGGCTGGACACACTTCCCTTTTGAGGCAGCAGGAGGTGTTTTGGAGGCAAAAGTCCAGGATCCAGTGGATTAGGGAGGGGGATCGGAATACCAGGTTCTTTCACCAGTCGACCATCATCAGGAGACATCGGAACCGAATTGGCCGGATTAGGGATAGCAGTGGGCGGGTGTCTGAGGATCAGGAGACAGTCAGGAGGATCTTGGTGCAGTTTTTTTGTGATAGATGGACCGAGTCTGGAGGTACAGATGGAGGTGCATGCGGACCGGTACCAGGGAGGCAGGTGTCAGTGGAGGAGAACGCAGCTTTGGTCAGTCCAGTGTCCGGGGATGAGGTACAGGCGGCCCTTTGGTCTTTGGGCGAGGACAGAGCCCCGGGCCCAGATGGCTTCCCCCCTATCTTTTTCAGGAGGTATTGGCACATAGTCAGACAGGAGGTGACTGCGGCAGTCCAGCAGTTTTTTGTGTCGACAGCGATGCCTGTGGAGTGGAGGAGGACTTTCATTACACTGATTCCGAAGAGACAGGATCCTGTTGAGCCGAGCCACTACAGACCGATCAGCTTGTGCACCACCCTGTATAAGGTGGTGGCGAGGGTACTAGTCCAGAGGATGAGGGATATCCTACCCAGACTCATTTGCCCTGAGCAGGGGGCTTTCATTGGGGGGCGTTCCATTTCGGATAACGTCCTCATTGCTCATGAGTTCATGGCTGACCTCCAGAAAGCGCCTAAGTGTAGGTGCTTAATGGGAGTCAAACTTGATATGGAGCGGGCATACGACAGGATGAGATGGGAGTTTGTGCGGCGATGCCTGGAGGGATTTGGATTTCACCCACAGTGGGTCAGATGGGTGCTCGGTTGCATATTGTCCCCGTCCTTTGCCTTATTGTTTAATGGCTCACCATCAGGTTTCTTCGAGTCGTCGGTAGGATTGAGACAGGGCTGCCCTTTATCACCACTTTTGTTCATTCTATGTGCAGATTCTTTGTCCCGTGCACTCAGACAGGCCGTCCATGAGCAGGAGTTGGAGGTCTATGGCCCGGGGGCCGGGACGGCTAGGGTTTCGCATCTGCTATTCGCTGATGACTGTATACTGTTAGCCCGCGCGACGAGCAGATCAGCTCGGGCCATTAGTAGGATCTTGGGGGCATATTGTGGCATGTCGGGGCAGCAGGTCAATCTGACCAAGTCTGCCATTTTCTTCAGCCCGAAGACTGACCATGGGGCGAGGCAGTCGATTATGAGTCTACTAGGGATTGGAGAGCAGGTGGGGACCCTTACATACCTCGGGGTGCCTATTACGGGACGCCGTCTACGTCAGAGGGAGTGTACATCCATGGAGCGGAGCATCACCCACCGTTTGGAGGGTTGGCAGGCGGGGGCACTGTCGATGATGGGAGTGTTCACCTGGTGGCTTGGGAGTCTATTTGCCAGCCGACCGACAGGGGTGGACTTGGTATTCACTCACTGGTCGAGCGGAGGGAGTTACTGGCGACCAGGTTGGCAGCCAGGTTTCTTCTAGAGCCTGAGGGCCTTTGGGGCTCTCTGTTGAGGGCGAAGTACGGGGACCCTGCCCCCCACTACGTCCTACGTACTGGCCGAGGGGCTTCCTTTATTTGGAGAGAGATCTGCGTTCGCGCCCCAGGAGTGTTGCCAGAGATCAGGTGGGAGATTGGGGATGGGCGGTCGATCAGCATTTTGGAGGATAGATGGCTGGCTGAGGTAGCATTGCAGGGGTGGCCCACCGAGATTGACCATGATTGGATGGAGGGACGTAGAGTGTGTGCCTTATTTGCCCAGGGGGAGCGGAGGTGGGACACGAGCCTTGTTCGACAGGTATTCGGGGAGCACCTTGCTGAGCGCGTCCTAGCTCTGCCGATCCCGGAGGGGGAGGCAGTGGACAGGAGGGTATGGAGCAGGACAGGCAGGACGACTGTGAGAGTTCGAGACCTTTTAGCGATTGGTAGAGGGCCCTCTGCGAGACAGATGGACTGCGGCTGGATTTGGAGGATGCACATTCACCCCCGAGTGGCCTTGTTCCTGTGGAAGGTGGCTTGGGGGTGTTTACCTACTAGTGGGGTTTTGGTGAGACGGGGAGTGAGAGTCCAAGCCGGATGTGGAGCTTGTCAGGCGACAGAGGAGACCATCTATCATGTTCTTTTTGAGTGCCCTAGAGCTAGTCAGATATGGAGACATGCTTCAGCTCAGCCCGACCAGAGGCAGTTGTGGGCGTCCGTTGAGGAGTTCCTTTGTCACTTGGAGGCCTCGGTCCGGGGGTCTGGACGCGAGGAGAGGGGGACTCGTGATGCCTACCTGGCCTATCATTGTTGGCTGGGGAGGAATACATGGGTTTTCGATGGTGAGAGCCACCATCCGAGGGTGGTGGCGGATCGAGCTCTACGGCTTGCGGCGGAGATCATCGGCGCTGTTGAGGCTATACCTACTGGGTTGGCTAGGGACATCTGGGGCCCCCATTCTGCTCTTGCAGCGTCTAGAACGATACTTGTATCCTGGGTGCCCCCACCCCCTGGCTTTCTCAAGGTGAACTTCGATGGCAATGTATCAGCGGATGGGAGCTGCGGAGGTGTGGAATTTATCATTAGGGATCATGATGCCAGACTTGTGGCGGCAGGTGGACGCAGGATTTTTGACTCATCAGTGGCGACCGCAGAGCTTCAGGCGGCCTGGGAGGGTGTCTCCTATGCGAGGCGGGTACTTGGTGA
This sequence comes from Phoenix dactylifera, assembly GCF_009389715.1. Taxonomy (NCBI): domain Eukaryota; kingdom Viridiplantae; phylum Streptophyta; class Magnoliopsida; order Arecales; family Arecaceae; genus Phoenix; species Phoenix dactylifera. The sequence continues at coordinate 16,823,423 of NC_052396.1, read as the reverse complement.
GGGTCACTTCCTTCTCGAGGGAGACTCGACCACGGTGGTTGGGTGGATCCGGGAAGGGGGGTACTCAGTCGAGGACCGGCCGCTGCTTCATGATATCCGTAGAGCGCTGGGGGAGACTGTCTCCTACCAAGCCTCGCACGTATATCGGGAGGCAAACGGTGCGGCTGACTGGGTTGCTTCTTTCGCGGCTCATCATTCGGGAGATTTTCTTTGGACGGGCCACGATGCTGTGCCTGCGTCCTTGCGTAGCATTTTGTTTTCTGATTTTGTAGGCCAGCTTCACGCCCGTCATGTGTGAGCGGCCGATTTACCAAAAAAAAAAGAAAGGCAAGAGATCTTGGATAAAGTAGAATAGAGCAGCTTGATGTTTCTCACAGCCAGCTCCTGGGAAGGAAGATTTTATCATTCTAAAATTAATTATCAGCCCATGCCAGGTAACTAGTAATTCAGCTATAGAAACAAAGTTAGTGAAGATAGGAATCGATCGATGCTCGATTTGGTTGCAAATAACAAACCCAGCACCCATGGAATTAGGTCAAACTAACAGAACTTTTAAACTAGGGACGGTTAGGGGTTCCATTTGGCCTACTTAGGTCCGAGTTTAAGTAAACCAAATCATTTATTAAAGAGTTTCATGTACCCACTGGGGGTATTTGGTAACCCCAACAGGATCACCACGGTGATCTAAGATCCCTGGTGATTCGAATACTAGGATAATTTGATCTCCAGTGATCTAAGATCAATGCGTTTGGTAGGCCATGGTCCAGTGATTAAAAATTTGTGGATATCCATAAATAACTTGTTTGGTATGGTACAGAGATCTAAGATTACCGACCACATAATACTACAAATACCTCTAATATATCTTAGATTATCGACCACATAATACTACAAATACTTCTGATTTAGGATGTAATTGGTGATTTACTTGAGTTAGAATCCTGTTTCCCTACTCTTTAATCTTATTATTAAAATTTTCATATGTTAGGCTCACCCATTATAAAAAAGTCTGGCGGTATCAACACAGCTGGCAGCTGATTTGTGTGTGCACCACTACGACCACTATGAGGCTAGCAACCAAGTTCTGTCCAAATTATTGGGACCATCTTAAGATTGAATTGAGAAGATCGGGGAGTGCGAAAGCTGGAGTAGGGTCTTCGTTTGCAAGCAGACAGCGTGTAATTGCCATCCTCTTTAGCAAGTCGTATAGCAATCAAACGCCCCAATTTTTTTGCTATCAACTAATCATTTCACAGAAATAATGCACAGAGGTCCCAATTATTTAGGATCAGCTAATCTTTTGATGGAAAATAGAGAAAGTGAGGAACTTCTCCAATCTTAAGACAGTTTACTTGGAAGATAGTTGTGACTATCGGATGTTTGGGCATTACAAAAACTGCCCACAAGAGAAGAAGTTCAAGGTTTTATGAAAGACCGAGTAGGCCGACGATTCTTTTTTTTTTTTTCTTTCCAAAGAAGGTCCTTGAGTTTCTCTCGTGCCAAATGGCTGCCTATGCCGAGCACCTAAGCCCTGACAGGCTACGCTATTAAATACCTGCTTAGCTTTTTCACCTCGATCCTAAAGTTAACGGACGTGTTGCCCCTTTTCTTATACTCCTATGCATTCTACTTTATCATGTCTTTTTCAACAACAACCAAAAAAAAAAGAGTAAAGTTTGAAATTTTTGTTTGGTTGGAAAACTGGAATACATTGGAAAGGTTCAAACATGCAGTGGGGTTGGATATGCAGGGCAATCATAACTTCACTGCCCCAATAATTGTACTGAAGTTATTTTGCCTCCTCGCTTCCCAAAAAAAGAAAAAAATATGTTGTATTCAAGTTAAAACGATTGTGCACCATTGATCAGAATAAAATTATATGAGTTACATGAGAATGTATTGGAAAATTACAAACTCCACATTACGCATGCAGCTGGCAGAATTAGTTACACCAGAAATTTGTTTTTTTTGTTGCTAGTTTGTTGTTAACAGTTAGGAAAGATAGTCACTAGAAGGATCATCGGCATCTATATATAGAATCCTTGTATACTGCAATGAATAAGAAGAGCCCATTCCTTTTTCCCAATTTCATTTCTTTATGGTATCAGAGCAAGGTTGAGGACGTTCTGTGGCTGTTCTTCCTTCTTTCTCTTCTGAGAGTTCTCATATCATACCTTTGGTTTTATCTTCACAAAATGGTTTCTCGAATGGTGCCTGGATCATTGATACGGGTGCTTCCGATCATATCGTATCAGATATCTCTTTCTTAACTCATGTCAATGCACAACTGAATTCCAGAGTTCAACTTCCAACTGGACAAACTGTGCAAGTGACACACATAGGCAGTGTTAGATTAACAAGTCACCTCTTATTAAAAAATGTCTTATGTGTCCCAACTTTTCATTTTAATCTACTCTCCGTTCAAACACTTGCCTCTGACCTTAATTGCCAACTTACATTTGAATCTTCTTCATGTCATATTCAGGACCTATGCAGCAGGAGAATAATTGGTCGGGGTAGCGTAGTCGGCGGACTTTATCAGCTACAGGCGCCTGGCTCTCAAAGTTTAACTAAGAATTGTTCTGCTTTACCTCCCTCTTTTAGCTACCTAACAAAATTTTCTACTGTAGACCTTTGGCATTATCGCCTCGGTCATTTATCCTTTCCAAAACTTCATATGTTACACAACATTGATTCTGCTATGAATTTTAGTTCTACACATGTCTGCCCAATATGTCCTTTGGCTAAACACACTCGGTTACCTTTTTCCTCCAGCATGATATGTACTAAATCCCCATTTGAATTAATTCACAGTGATGTTTGAGGACCATATCCCATTCCTGCAAGAGATGGTTCATGCTATTTTCTTACCATTGTTGATGACTTCACACGAAGCACATGGTTATATTTAATGAACCATAAGTCCCAAACAGAACAAATCTTTCACAATTTTAGCATGCTGGTGCAGACACAATTCAATCGCAAAATAAAGGCCATTAGGACAGACAATGGAACTGAATTCATCATGAAAGACTTTTTTCAAAGCCATGGGATAATCCACCAGTTAACATGTGTAGCCACTCCACAACAAAACTCAGTCGTAGAACGGAAACATAGACATCTTCTTACGGTGGCTAGAGCTCTTAAGTTTCAAGCCTCTCTGCCTATAAAATTCTGGGGGGACTGTGTTTTAACCGCAGCATACATCATCAACAGAACTCCTTCCAAAGTTTTAAACGGCAAAACACCGCATGAACTATTATTTTCATCTCCACCAACCTATGATCACATGCGGGTTTTTGGATGTCTTTGCTATGCATCCACCTTAGCTCATGACAGGAAAAAATTTGACGCTAGGGCTCGGACCTGCATATTCATTGGATATCCATATGGAACAAAAGGTTATCGTCTTTATGATCTGCATAATCATTCGGTGTTTGTATCTAGAGATGTGGTCTTCCATGAGCATATCTTTCCATATGCTCCGGATAACTCTCACTTGTTCTTCATGTCCGATACCTCTCATACTCCTACACATATCATGCCTTCCCCTGTAACTGTTGATACATCAGTACCTTCTTCCCCAGCTACAATTCCTCCAGAAAATACTTCAACACAGACTCACACTTCCACTGAAAACCCAGATGCAGATTCTCTTTCATCTGAATCTTCTTTGTTACCTGACTCTCCAGCATCTCCCACAATCCTTAGGCGATCCGAGAGAGTCAGAAGACAACCCAGCTATCTTGCTGATTACTACTGCCACTTAGCTACCTCCTCCAAGGATCTTTCTGCGGCTACAGGTATAAAATTTCCTCTTCATTCAGTTCTCTCATATCATAGGCTCTCTGCATCTCACAAAGCACATGCCTTTGCTATCTCTACACATCTCGAACCAAAAACTTTTGAGCAGGCTTCTCAGTTACCCGAGTGGCAGGAGGCAATGAGGCTTGAGATTCAAGCTCTTGAAGAGAACAAGACTTGGTCATTAAGTGAATTACCAGCTGGAAAATCAACAGTTGGCTGTAAATGGGTATATAAAGTGAAGCATCATGCAGATGGGAGCATAGAGAGATTTAAGGCCCGCCTTGTAGCTAAAGGCTACACTCAAACGGAAGGGCTGGACTATTTGGAAACATTCTCTCCGGTTGTCAAAATGGTGACGATCAGAACTGTATTGGCTTTGGCATCATCTTTGAACTGGCATTTACACCAACTTGACATGAACAATGCTTTTCTTCACGGGGAGTTGGATGAAGAAGTTTACATGAGCTTGCCACCAGGTTTTCAATCCACAAATCCTTCACAGGTTTTAAAGCTACATAAATCACTGTATGGATTAAAACAGGCATCAAGGCAATGGTTCTCCAAGTTTTCCTCAACATTGCTGTCTCATGGTTTTTTACAATCCGCAGCTGACAGTTCTATGTTCATTCGCAATAGTGGCACTTTCTTTGTCGGGCTTTTGATTTATGTCGATGATATAATTCTTTTCACCAACAATGCAGCACAAGTAGATGAATTTGTTGCATTCCTCCATAGGCAGTTCAAGCTCAAAGACTTGGGGCCTCTAAAATATTTTTTAGGCCTTGAAGTAGCTCGATCCGCACAAGGAATCACCATCTGCCAGCGGAAATATGCCTTAGAGCTTCTTGAAGAGACAGGTTTACTTGCTGCCAAACCTGCTGCATGCCCTCTTGATCCAAAGCTGAAACTTTCTAAAGATGTTGGAGAAGAAATTCAGGATGTCACTCATTATAGAAGGCTTATTGGGCGTTTGCTATATCTCACAACTACACTTGGCCAGATTTATCTTATGCAGCTCAAACTCTTAGCCAGTTTATGGACAAACCTCGTAAGCCCCACTTAGATGCAGTCACTCGGGTGCTACGCTACATCAAGAAGGCCCCGACACAGGGCTTATTTTTTCCCAGCAAGTCTCCTCTGCATCTGAAAGCTTTTTCAGATTCTGACTGGGCTGGATGTCCAGATACCCATCGCTCAGTTACCGGCAATGCATATTCCTTGGTGAATCTCTCATTTCTTGGAAATCCAAGAAGCAACACACTATCTCTCGGTCTTCAGCAGAGGCCGAGTATCGTGCAATGGCCACTACTTCTGCAGAAATTGTCTGGCTCCTTCAATTACTCAAGGAGCTTGCCATTCCCCATCAGCAGCCTGCATTGTTATTTTGTGATAGTTTGGCTGCGATACATATAGCTTCTAATCCTGTATATCATGAACGAACCAAACATATCGAGGTTGATTGCCACTTCATCCGAGAACGACTCACTGCTGGCCTCATCAAGACTCTTCATGTCTCAACCAATGACCAATTGGCAGACGTGCTCACCAAACCCCTTGGAGCTGCACAGCTTGATCCACTCCTTAGCAAGATGGGCATTCTCAATATTCATGCTCCATCTTGAGGGGGGATATTGGAAAATTACAAACTCCACATTACGCATGCAGCTGGCAGAATTAGTTACACCAGAAATTTGTTTTTTTTGTTGCTAGTTTGTTGTTAACAGTTAGGAAAGATAGTCACTAGAAGGATCATCGGCATCTATATATAGAATCCTTGAAAACTGCAATGAATAAGAAGAGCCCATTCCTTTTTTCCAATTTCATTTCTTTAGAATGACTTTTTGGCATATGACTAGATAAAATCCTTATTGGTGTTTATAAGAAAGAGCCCACCTCGATTAGGACGTTGTTGTAGGTTGTGGTTTTATACCACATCGGTCGTCGATGCACTCACGAGGAAATGAAATGACATTCGAGGAAGATGGCGGGTGCCCCTTACCCTATTTTGCTTGATATTCGAACTAAGCAGCATATTGGACCTTATTAAATGCAGGGAAACGTCGGCAACATAACTCAAATTAATCAACAAAGTGAAGGACAATCAGATTCCATACTGGTTCGATCGCTTGGAGACAGAGATGAAATGAAATGAAATGGACGAGATACGCCTTGGTCCATTTTATTTGATCAAATTAAACGCCTTGGTTCCCGCTTGCCGTTCTCTAAACCTCATGGGCAGCCCTCCTTCCATCCTCATCGACACCGAGAGCTGGTGCTTCCCCCGCTCCTCCACCAGCTCCATCTCGAACCCCTCCAGAATGATCGCCGTGAGTGCCTTCATCTGTATCACCGCCATGTCCTTCCCCAGGCACATCCTCGGGCCAGCATGGAACACCGGGTACCGGAAAGCGCTCACCGCCTGGAACTCCCCTTCCTCCAGCCACCTCTCCGGCCTGAACTCCTTGCAGTCCTCCCCCCATATCCCTTCATCTCTCCCCATCGCGTACGAGTTGTACATCACCGTCCACCCCTTGCACACCTTCGTCCCGTCCGGTAGCTTGTCATCCCTCTCGCACACCCTCGGCAGCAGCGGTACCGCCGGATGCAGCCGCAGCGACTCTGAAATTGCCGCATGGAGATAGTGCATGCCCCTCAGCTCCTCCAGCGCGAACACCTCGTCCGTGCGCTTTTCTCCCTGCTTCGACCGGATTGACCGGAGCTCCTCCCGGATCGCCTCCACGACGTCCGGTCTCGACGACAGTTCCCAGAAGAACCAGGTGATGGCTGCCGGCGTCGTGTCTCGCCCGGCGAGCACGACGCTTATCAGGAAGTCGCGGAGGAACTCGTCGGACTGTTCGCCGTTCTTGACGAAGCGAGAGAGGAGATCGTCATCTCCGCCATCGCCGGCGCCGCGCCTTCGTTTCAGATAGATGAACATGTCGACGAACTCATGGACGGTCGACATCGACTCCCGTAGCCGCCTCTCCGATCCGACGTCGAGCCATTTCTTGAGCTTCCAGACCAACGGCAGGGCCTGCTTCGCCCTGTCGATGCACAGGTGGGCGGCCTCGTCGAAGGCGTGGAAGAACCTCTCGCCTTCTTCGTTACCCCCAAGAAGGCAGCTGGGGTCCTGGTCGAACACCAGGCTGCAGATGTTATCGAAGGCGAAGCGCTCGAAGACGTCCTGGAGGTCGACGACCTCGCCGCTGCGGCTGGCGCGTCTTAACAAGGGTACGAGCCGGCCGACGGCCTCGCGGCGGACGGCGTGGAGGACGAAGGCGCGGAGGGACTTGGTGTTGAACTCGAAACTGGCGGTCTTGCGCTGGACCTTCCACTGCTCGCCGTTGGAGATGAAGATGCCGCGACCGAGGAAGTCGTGGAGGGCGGACACGATGCTGCCGCCCTTGGGGTAGTTGTCGAAGTTGGTCTTGAGCACGTGCTCCACGTTAGACGGGTTGGCCGTGAAGACCATGGGCGCGACGGTGACGGTGGCGGTGGGGGAGGCGGCGAGGAGCTCCGTCGACCACTCGAGCACGCGGTTGCAGTTCTTGATGAAGTGAGGGAGGGTGCCGATGAGAGGGTAGCTCTGGAGGATTGTGGGCGACGAGGGTTTTTTGAAGAGGAGGAGAAGAGCGGAGGCGAGGATGCAGAAGAGGAAGAGGCAGGAGGAGGAGAGGAAGTAGAAGGACACCTCCATTTTAGGCCTCAAACTCATCCGGACGACGTCCGCCAAAGGTGTGGAGTTCTACTTTTGATTTGTTTGGCTGTACTCATGTGACAACAGCTATATGTAATGCCGTTTTTATCAAAAAATAAAATAAAATAAAATAAAAAATAAAAAAAAACGTGGGCTCCAAGCCGTCTAATTTTCAATGCTTGGTAGTTGGTAGTCTCCGATTCGGGCCCCGAGAGGGCCTTCGGGTTCGCATCTCCATGCATTTACAGCGCTACAATACGCTTCTCTCCGCAGCAGCGGATAATATTTTTCGTATTTTTCCTTATGCGACCACCCTCTCAATGCTGCGCAATGGAATGGTTCGTCCGACGATGCTGTACTATCGGTAATTTATCCATGAGAATAAACTCTCCGCGGTGACGTGGATCGTCAAAGAACCTGAACATGGAAGGACATTGCTTATGCGAAACTTGTACTAAAATTTGCATATATATTTTTTTCAAAAAAAACTCTGAGGATACCGAGAAAAGGTCCGTCGCCACTCCCCGCTGATGGTGGTAGGGGCTCTGGCTTCCGATGGGCAGGAAGGGGGTTTCCGAGTTGACACGATCGTGGGACGTGTTGACTTGGCAACAGAGGGGAGTAGGAGTGGGCCGTGTGGGATTCGGGCTGGCCAGTTAGATCAGGCCGGGCCGAGTGCTGGGTTGGTTGGCCAGCACAAGGACCAGTCCAAGAAGCGGCCCAGAAATGCTGGGCCGCTACTAGATGTGGGCCGTCTACCCGGCAGGGGATGCGCGGGGCCCAAGGGAGACCGCGGGGCACGCGAGCCCCGCGTGGTTCACACGGTGAACCGCGCGACGGGTTCCCAGGCCCGTCGCGCAATGGATAGCGCGTGGCCCAACTTGGCTGGGCCACTCGCAGAGGCTTCAGGGAAGGCCTTCCACTGTTCATGGCCCACTTGGGGCCTGCCGTTGGGCCTGCCTTAGGGCCTGAGCCGCTGGCTATGCAGGTGGGGCCCAGTGCGCCTGGGTTCCAGTTTAGGGCCCAGGCCTTGGGGGTGGTTCTGCCGTCTGAGATTCCTATTACTATGGGCCCTCTGGAGGTGGATGTGGGACAGGGGGATGGTGTCGCGAGCGGGCCCGATTTGGGCGACGCGACTATGGCCAGTGTACTCCCTGTTTGCGGAGACTGCCCTGCGAGGGACCCTCTGGCAGGGCGGGACACGCCTGCATTCGTGGAGCCTGGGGTAGGTGACTCGAGTAGTCTTGAGGGGGCGGTTAGCAGATCCGCTGATCATTCGACGGTTGTTCAACGGGTGAAGGCGGCAGTGTTATGAGTCATGTCCGGGGTTAGCATGGATGAGGGTCAGCAGGACGACCCTTATCATGAGGTGATGATGGACCCTGCAGCCCAGAGGGTGGATGCGCCTGTGGCCGACCTCTCGGATTTTTCCCCATGAGGATTCTTGCGTGGAATTGTAGAGGGGCGGCTAAGCCGGCCTTCATATCTTCCTTTAGGCGGTTGTTTCAGATCCATAGTCCAGAGATCTACCTTCTCTATAAAACACGACTATCTAGTAGAGGACTGGGTCGTGTATTACGGCGGTTTGAGGTTGACTGGGAGTCATATGTAGTTGAGTCCCAGGGGTTGTCCGGGGGTATTGTGGCTCTGTGCAAGCGGGGTGGGGCTACAATAGATGTATTCCATAACTGCTCCCAACAGGTCCTGATGATTATCTCGGTACCTAATGCCGCACAATGGGTTCTGAGCGGTGTGTATGCTAGCACTGACCATCGGACCAGAAGGGTCTTGTGGGATGAGCTCACCCACTTAATCGCTCAGGGTTTTCCAACGGCGATAGTGGGTGATTTTAATTACATCTTGGAGGGGAGTGAGAAACGTGGAGGTAGGGCTTTCACTGACACTGTGGATAGGAAGGAGTTTCGTGATTTCCTCTCGCGAAACGGCCTAGTAGATCTATGTTTCTCTGGCCCGCAATTTACTTGGTGTAATAACCAGTCCGGTCGAGCCAGGGTATGGGAGCGGCTCGATAGGGCTATTGCTTCCACTGACTGGCTTACCAGATTTCCTTCCTACAGGGTTAGTCAACTACCCCGAATTGCTTCGGACCACTGTCCTTTGTTGATTTCGACTGTATCTGGTTCTTCTCACCAGCGCCCCTTCTGCTTCGAGAAGGTTTGGTTGTCTCTCCCTCAATCCTGGGACATTGTCCGAGGAGCTTGGAGTCTGCCGGTTCGTGGTGACCCCATGTAGAGGGTTTCACGTAAATTAGAATTGACTAAGCGTCGGCTACGACGTTAGAACCGTGAGGTAGTGGGCGATATCTTTAAGAAGTTGGAGGATATGGAGGCCGCGATTGCCGACCACCAAAGAAGAGAAGACCAGATGGGCGCGCTCCTCGAGGCCGATATGGTCAGCCTTCGGGGACTCCTCGCCACTCACCACTCGATCCTGCGGCAACATGAGATCTTCTGGAGACAAAAATCTAGAATTCAGTGGGTCAGAGAGGGTGACCGAAACACTAGTTTCTTTCACCGCTCTACGGTTATCAGGAGGCAGAGGAATGTGGTTCGATTCTTGCAGGATGAGCAGGGCCACCGGGTTGAGGGCGATTCGGCCATCACCCATATCCTGCTTAATTTCTTTCGCTCTCGTTGGATGGAGGATAGTGAGTCCGATCCTGCCGGCCAGCTCCCGAGGGCTGCTTCCCAAATTGATATGACCGAGAACGCTATGTTGGTTCGTCCAGTGACGGAGGGGGAGGTGCGTGAGGCTATCTGGGCACTGGGTGAGGATAGGGCCCCTGGTCTAGATGGCTTCCCACCTTTCTTTTTTCGGAGATACTGGGAGATCGTTCGGACTGCAGTGGTGGAAGCGGTCTTGTGTTTTTTCAGTCGGGCAGGTATGCCTGACGACTGGAAGGCCACATTTGTCACGCTTATACCAAAGCGTCAGGACGCGGCCGAGCCAAGTCATTTTAGGCCGATCAGCTTGTGCAATACTTTATACAAAGTTGTGGTAAGAATACTGATGGATCGTATGAAGCCCCTCCTCTCTGGCATTATCTGTCAGGAGCAGGGTGCTTTTGTGAGAGGTCGGAGTATTTCCGATAATGTTATGGTGGCCCAGGAGATGATGTGGGATCTTCGACAGGCCTCGCAACGGCGGAGCTTGATGGCCGTCAAGCTAGATATGGAACGAGCTTACGATAGAATTAGGTGGAGTTTTCTTAGGCTAGCTTTGGTGAGTCTGGGGTTCCATGAGACAGGATTGGGTGTGTTCGGGGACCGAGGTTCTCTATCTTGGTCAACGGCTCTCCATCTCCTTTCTTCAGTTCTACTATGGGGCTTCGGCAGGGATGCCCGTTATCTCCGTATTTGTTTATCATTTGCTCTGATGTCTTGTCTCGGGCATTGTGGGCTGCGTGCGCCGCCGGAGAGCTAGGGGCCTATGTCCCAGCTCCAGGGGCCCAGCCAATATCACATTTACTTTTTGCCGATGACTGCCTCCTCCTGACTCGGGCTCGCGTAGCGGACGCTCAGGCTATCAGGAGGGTTTTGGCTGCCTATTGCACTGTATCCAGTCAGAGAGTGAATGACTAGAAATCCTGCATCGCCTTCAGCCCTAGCACGTCACTCGAGGTTCGACGGGGGATTCGGAGGATTCTAGAGATGCCCGAGCAGGACGGAACCTGGACCTATCTGGGTGTTCCGATCTAGGGTAGGAGATTGCGAGTTTCCGAGTGCATCGGGCTGGTGCAGCGGGTTCAGAGCAGACTAGAGGGCTGGCGGGCAGCGTCCCTGTCTATGATGGGCAGAGTCACGCTGATTCGATCTGTACTGGGCTCCATGCCCATCTATCTTATGACAAATACGGTGGTGCCAAGGTCTGTTTTATTGAAGATTGAGCGACTTCTTCGGGGCTTCTTATGGGGCTCACATGGAGGGAGTCGTGGGGTGCACATGGTGGCATGGGAGCGTATCTGCCTCCCCCTCAGGGAGGGTGGTCTAGGGGTGGTGTCTCTCCTAGAGAGACGAGAGCTGCTTCTTGCCCAGCATGCTTCCTGTTTCATCTTGGAGCCGCAGGGGCTCTGGAGCCGGATTATGGCTATCCGCTATGGGGGGGCAGGCCCGGAGGGCTGCGCCCGAGGAGGGCGGAGATGCTCCTTTTTATGGCGTGAGATAGCGAAGCCCAGAGAGGCGCAGGGCAGAATCGAAGAGCTTAGTGTGAAACGCTCAGGAAAGGAGCGGAGAAGGGGTTGTGCGCCCTCCGCCCCTTCGGTTTGGGGTGGACATCTGAAAAAAAAAGGGGGCGCGCCAAAGCAACTAAGTACTAGCGCCCCAAAACGCACTGTCGAAGCCTACGCTTGCTGCTCCCTTTCTCGCTTCCGAGAGGCGAAGGGATTGGATTTCACCTATGATCAAATCACCGCAATTGACTCTGATCCCTTTTTTTTTGACTAGCTCCGTGGCTAGTTTGCGCTCTGATAAGAAGATGACTCCTGCTCTGGTTGCTGGCTTGAAGACTGGATCTCGTGATGAAGAGAATTTCTTCACTTTTGGTGTCGAGTCACACCCGATGGCTGATAGGCGACGGACGTAGCATCGATGTAGCTGGAGACCCATGGGTCGACGGCCTCCCTCTGCGGCTTTGGCCGACTATGGTTAGTGTCGAGGCTGGGGAGGGTCTACAGGTCTGTGATCTCATGACCCTCGGGGTGGCTGGCTGGGATGAGATTCAGTTGGCCCGTTTGTTCCGGCAGCATTTGGCGGAGCGGGTCCGCTCACTACCGTTACCACAGAGTGGCGGACTAGATGTACGTGTGTGGGGTTCCTCGACCAGATCCAGGGTCAGGATGGGTGATCTCTCCCATATCCTTCGGCGGGAGTACGAGCCTGGCTCGAATTTTGCCTGGATCTGGCGATTGGGGCTCCACCCGAGGGTTGCATTGTTCCTCTGGAAGGTGGCATGGGACCGTCTCCCTACGAGAGCTGTACTCGCAGGTCGAGGTGTGAGGATCCCATTGGTGTGTGGGGCTTGTGGTGTGGCCGAGACGGTGGACCATGCCTTGTTTCGGTGCACATGGGCTAGGAGCACTTTGCGGCTGGCAGGGGTCCCACAGGTGGTATAGCGATGTAGGGACCTGTTCTTACAAGCCATGCGTCAGGGATCGGAGTCCCTGGTGCTTCGTCAGGAGGTTGTCCGAGCTACCTGCATTTTCTACCAGATCTGGTTGGCCAGGAATGCTCGCACCTTCGGCGAACGACGTATGTCGCCGCGATTTGTTGTCGAGAGTTTCCTCAAGGTCAACTTTGATGGGTCTGTTTTGGATGGTGGTATGCGGGGAGGCGCAGGTTTTGTTATTCGGGACCTGTGTGCCAGGGTTGTGGCTGCCGGTGGCAGTCAGTTATTTGACACTTCGATTCCGAGTGCGGAGCTGACAGCAGCCTGGGCGGGCCTTTGCCATGCTCGGTGCGTCTTACGGGCTAGGTCCATTATCCTGGAGGGTGACTCAGACACCGTTGTCAGTTGGATCCAGAGGGTCCAAGGCATGGCGGTTGTGACCATCCCTTGCTCCGTGATATTTGGGCTATGGCGAGGGATGAATGGGCCTTTCAGGTCAAGCATATTTATCGTGAAGGTAATGGTGCTGCGGATTGGGTAGCTGCGTATGTAGCTTGTCACTCCGGAGGCACCTTGTGGATTGGCGATTGGGAGTTACCCTTGGCACTCTGAGATATCATATTTTTTAATTTTATTGGGTGTATTCGGTCCTATCAGGTATGATCCATCCGTATTAGTGAAGAAAAGAAGAAGAAGAAGAAGAAGAAGAAGAAGTAGTCTGCTCCTTGACATCTTGTGGTTGGTGGCGAAATGTAGACGGCCTTTAAGTATTGCACAACGACGAAGACTTGCTCGTTCCTGCACGACTCCCCTGGTCTCGGATTCCCATGCTGCACGCTGCTATCGTCTCTTGGGTCCAAGAAGCCACGTGCTACCGATAGCATCTATTTGAAAAAAAAAAAAAAAAAATTAAAGCTCATTAGTAACGAGGGCACGTGGGTGGGACCCATGGCGGGTTGGTAGCCATACGTGATACGTGGCGCGGCGCTGCAGTTAAAGTGCCTACATGCATGCCCGCAACATTTGCATGCTCATCCTTACTTCGCCTAGCCCTTTTATCGGCCAAAAAGCACCTTCTGATTTTTTTAAAATATTTTTAAATAAAGAAATATTTAATAAAAATTTTGAAAAGTTATTTAAATTTTTTTATGAAAAACTAAAAATAACTTTTTGAAAAAATTTCTAATAAAGCTTTTCGAAAAAACTATTTTAAGCTTTATCGGAAAGCTTTTTTTTTAACCAAAATACTGATAATAAAATATAACAATTATATATTTTATCCTTTTATAAACCTAAAAATCTGTTAGAGCCCTAACAAAGAACCCTAGCCATAGATCAGACTCACTTCCATGCAAGAAAAGATATTATTATTTTCCATTATTATTTTATATTTTTATTATTGTATTATAGTATAAATATAATATTATATTACATTATATCATAATACATTAATATGTTACATTAAATAATTTAATAGTATGTTATATTATGAAAAATAATTTATGCTAATAATCATCAACCTGTTAGCCGGCAATGCTACTATTGCTAAACTAAGCTATAATAAGCTTATTTCATTATAAAAATTTATATGTTTAGCTATAAAAGAATTATTTATACCTAAAAAATAAATTTCTTCGGTGACAGGAAAACTTTTGTCACCATATTCATGGCCAATGCTCCGTTGCTAAAATTTATCTACCATGAAAAATACTAATTTGTCACAAAATATTTGAATATTTTGTGACGAAATAAACGTTGTTATTAACACATATATAATTCGTGACAAAATAATTCATCACTAAAAATAAGCAAATGATGTTTCCCTAAACACCTATTTTGTCGCGAAAAGTAGGATCTAAGAACCACGTGTATTATTTTTTGCTATAGAAGTAATATTTTTATAATGAAATCATTTTCATCATAAAATATTTTGGTAATGAAAATTTCTTCGTCACAAACAAATGGCTATTAGTGATGATACTATCTCGTTACTCAAAATCAAATATTAGGGATGGAATATTATCATGATAAAAAATTACGATTTATTGTACGTATTGAAAACTTACTCGCAGTATAAAATATAATTATTTCAAATGCATTATGGTATTTCATACTTTAATAATTAATTATTTTTATAAAATTCAATCCTTTTCTTTTTAACAAAAAATAGAAGTTAAATAACTTTATTTTATTCTTTATAATATTCTTAAAATATTTTTAAAATTTTAAAATAATTTTAATATAGTTAGATAATTGTATTTTTTTTCTAAAGTTCATTAAAATAGATATTTTATTATTCTTTTTGTTGCAAACTATAGTTATACAACGATATACAAATGATGACTTTCATTTCATCGCTATATGGCCAACATTCTGCAACAAAACTTTATATGTTGCTAATAAATATATATTTAACGATGAAGAACTATCATTACTAAATTATATAAATAATTTGTAATATAAATTATTTCATCATAAAAGTTATACAATAATGTATAGATGATAAAATCTAATTTGTTATTTAATAGTTAGTATTCTGTGATAAATATATATATGTTATTGGTAAAGGTATGTTTAACTATGAAATATTATCGTTGTTAATAGATAATTAGCAACAAAAATAATTTTTATTGTAAATTTATATACTGAAGAATGCATGATGAAGTACTATTTCGTCACTAGATAGCCTACACTATGCAACAAAATTATACACATCACCAATAAATAAATCTTTGGCGATGAAATATTATCCTCAACAAAAAAATAGTGATCCGTCTATGACAAAATATAATTTTGTTGCCAAATATAAAAAATATTGGTGACAAAATTAATTTATCACAAAATTGCTAGTATTATTTTATTTTCTTGTATCCACAAATATATATTTGGGAATGATTCTAATATCATCATCAAAAATACTAATTAATCCATAATAAGAAAATATATTGTCATTAAAAATTATGGTATTCATGATAGTAATTTTTTGTTATAAAAATATTATAAATTATTGTTAATAAAATTACCACCAAAAGGCGGAAGTGGAAGTATTTGGCACTATAAATTTGGTGACAAAAATTAGTAATAAAAATGGCAACCGACCCGACTTGATATCGATGTTTGAAATTAATTGCTTGGTAGATTTAAGATATATTTTAGCGTTCCATCATAATGTTTATGCTCTTATAGTGCGTGAATGATTCCTTTTTTTTTTTTTTTTGCAGCATTCAATTATATCGTCCATCCGAAGGAACATTATGGCTGCAGTGGACGCTCATGCTTGCAAGATGTATGTTTTGACACCAAAGCGATGACTCACCAAGTCATCGTTGCTGGATATTAGAAATAACGGTAGAACATATCATTGGTTTTAAGAAATTGCAGATGGGCTACTCTACTGTCAATTGTACCTTCTTTTGAGGATGTCGCTCTAATGTATTTTTTATAACATATATAGAATAAAAGAGCCTCCATGCTCTCGATTGGCATCTCATCAATGTGAGGCACCTTTGTTCTTCTTATTTATTCTTTTCGTATTATGCCGTCACTAAAAATTACAAATGGTATATGTCGTCTCTTTTGCTTTTTTGAAAGGAAAGATGGAAACTCCAAACGTAGAATATATTTTACTGCATATTCTTTAGAATACAATGATAACTTTATGCAGGCCACTTATATAACTATTTCTTTTAATTTTAGAGAGAAAGGAAGGGAGAGCCCCACCTGAACTTTATTAAAGATAAGAAGGAAGATTACGATCGAGAAAGACGAGGAGTACAACATGAAAAACAAAGAAGTTAGAAAATATCCTGAAACTCCGTACAAACATATCCAATAAAAATCTGAAATTTAAAATGCCCCTATACAATCATCAAGCATTATTCAAATTCTAAAATTGAAAATTTAATTTGAAACTGCAGGTTGGCCTACTGCTGGGAACCTGCTTTTGAGAAGAGACCGTCAAACTAACGAAGGGTGAGAGGTAGGAAAGGGAGACGGGGGGTGGGCGCTTGCAATATCGGCCAAACCGATTAGTTTTTGAAGAAATTCAAGAGATCTTGGATAAAGTAGAATAGAGCAGCTTGATGTTTCTCACAGCCAGCTCCTGGGAAGGAAGATTTTATCATTCTAAAACAAATTATCAGCCCATTCCAAGTAACTATTAATTCAGCTATAGAAACAAAGTTAGTGAAGATAGGAATCGATCGATGCTCGATTTGGTTGCAAATAACAAACCCCCAGCACCCATGGAATTAGGTCCAACAAACAGAACTTTTAGCCTACTTAGGTCCGGGTTTAAGTAAACCAAATCAGTTATTAAAGATAGTCCATAAGGTATGCATGTTGGTTGGCCCCATCCTCTTATGTAGAGGCAAGTTTTGATGGTGGTTCAGATCCTGCGGAAAAGGTGAGAAACGGTCTCAAGGTTGCTATACCGCATAGCGGGCAAGCTCCTTCTCGCTGCCCAACCTTTCTTAGCAAGCACTTCCTCCTCCGTGTGAAGCCAATTCTTCAAGGCAAGCCACATGAAATTAAACCTGGATCTTTTCGACAGCCGCTGTCCAAATGACCTGATAGAACGAGCAAAGCAATTCTCCATTGCTGATGAATTTGTAGTAAGAATCAACCGTAAATGATCTGTTGGGGGGAAAACCCAAGTCATGCCAGTTCAAAGGTGCTCGGCCAGGGAGCGCCGACCAGAAAGGCGCTCGGCCAGGGAGCGCCGACCAGAGGCGCTCGACCAGAAGGGCTCCCGACCTCAACACTCAAACTGGAGGCACCCCGCCGAGCAACTAGCTCGGCTCGGCGCCCGACCAGGTGCCGAGCCCATGCCTTGTCCAAATATCCAACCTCAGCCTAATCCCTTAGAGAATCTAACAACTAAATACCTGACCCCATCGTACTCTGTTTTTGTCATCAAGCCATTAAGGCACGTGATCTCCGCAGGCCTTCGGCACGTCCTACCATTAATGCGTGTGACCCCTGCGGACCTCCAATGCACTCAACCATTAAATGAACACGGCTCAAGACGATCTCCGGATCACTGGACCTTCAAAGCGTATGGCTCCCCCTGATCACCGGTTCACTCAGCAATCAATGCACTTGCCATCCACGAACCCCAGGCCCACCACGGCCGGCGGTTCAACCACTCCAATAGGTCCGGTCAACCATGACAGTTCGCTGACTCCGGTCTGATCCGGTCTTATTCTCCACAACGCCATTAATGAGCATGATCGTACCCAATTATCACAAAGAGACAATCTACCCCGTCACCTCTCAGGTAACATAATATCCTTCTATAAAAGGAAACCTGGGGGGAAAGAAAAGGGGACGAACACACACATAAACATGCTCCTCTTTTACTCCACTCATACACTAAGCCCTCCTCTGACTTAAGCATCGGAGGGCCGGCGCCGGAGATCCCGGCCACCGGCTCTTTTGCAGGATCCTCCAGGAGGACGCCACCAGCCGACGCGCCGCCACCTACTGTTCCAGCAGCGGAGCTCCCCTCCCCTCTCGGCTCGCGGTCGCACCCGGGTCCAATTTCCAGCAACAGTTAGCGCTAGAGGAAGGGCCCGAGTTGCGGCCATGAAACTGAGAAGTAAGGGGGCTTCCAATGCCTCTCGACGTCCTCCACCCAGTCCTGGACACTCTGTCCAGAACTCGCCGCCTCCGGCCGAGTCAGCTCCTCAAGTTCGGCCGGAGCAGTTCGATGCCCTGGTGCAACAGGTGCAGGCCTTGGCCATCGCTGTCCAAGGCTTGCAACCCAGGGGCATCCCGACGGCACCGCTCCCTCCGGCCCCAGTTCAGCTGGTGCCTCCTACAAACGGACTCCCCCTTCGAGGTCAAGACTCTTAAGTCCAGGCCTCCCCTTGGAGAGAACATCCAGTTAGAGGCCCTGGTGGTTGGCCACAATCCTCGGAGGCTGAGTCAGTTCCGGGGCAACCTGCACCGGAGTGGACCGCTGCAGCGATTCCCCAGAATGATGAGCTCGACAAGAAGGTCGAGAAGCTGGAGCGCCAGATTCAGGCACTCCGCGGAAGAAAATCGGGACGTGACAGTGACTTCGAGTTCACCACGAAGTCCCCCTTCTCCCAGCAGATTGAAGACGAGCCAGTCCCGCTACGGTTCAAGATGCCCCAAGTGGAGCCTTACAACGGCAGGACCGACCCCCTTGACCACCTGAAAAGTTATCGGGCCTTAATGGCCCTACAGGGAGCCTCGGAGGCCATGTTGTGCAAAGCTTTTCCAGCAACGCTCCGAGGACCAGCCCGGCTTTGGTTTACCGGGCTGAAGCCGAGTACTGTTTCCTCCTTCGAGCAGCTCGGCAGGCAGTTTGCCAGCAACTTTGTTGCCAGCCAGCCCCAGCGGCGAACATCGGACTCCCTCCTTGATATAAAACAAAAGGAGGAAGAGTCCCTCAGAGAGTACCTGGACCGATTCACCGTCGCGACATGGGAAGTCCGAGAGCTTGACCAGTCAATTGCCATGTCGGCACTAAAGACTGGAGCCCGATCTTATAGGTTCGTCTTCTCCATCGAGAAGAATTTCCCTACTGACCTTACTGAAATGCTTGTTTGGGCGCGAAAGTACGCGAAGGCCGAGGAAGCCGTGGCCGTTAGGCGGAGCGGGGCCGAGCAGACTTCCAAGAAATAGAAAAGACGCCGCGAGGAGCGTGGCCAGCCCAGAAGCCCGTCCCCGCGCCGAGCCAAGAATCCACCCCGTCTGAAGAGTCCACCCCGATTATAGGGACCGCCTCAGCAGAGGTCACCACTCCGCCCGAGGTTTCCACCATGGGCTCGTGCACCCGAACGGAGGTATGAAAACTACACTCCCCTTACTACTCCTCGGGCCGAAATTCTCATGGAGATTGAGGGTCGGGATTATTTCCGGCCCCCGCCTCCAAGACGAGATCCCGGAGCCTGGCGTGATCCCCGAAAGTACTGCCGTTTCCATCGGGATCATGGCCATGATACGGAGGACTGCTTCCAGCTCCGGAACAAGATCGAAAGAGGGGTGCTCGATCGATTTGTGCTAGGCCAGCGTGAAGAAAAGAGGCCGGCGGAGAGAGCCGCACAGCCTGAAGATTCGAACGCCAACAGGCCCATCGCCGGCACCATCAATACCATCCGAGGCGGGGCCTCGGTTGGAGAAACTTCAGGGGAAGGAACCTCCTCAAAGCGCCTGCGTGCCTCGGAAGCCATTTCGTTCTTCGATGATGACTTAGAGGGACTCGAAACCCCCCACGATGATGCTGTGGTCATCTCTATGGTTATGAATAGATTCGATGTAAAACGCATCTTAATTGATAATGGAAGCTCGGCGAACGTTTTGTATTTTGATGCCTATTGTAAAATGGGGATGCCAGAAAAGCAACTACGGAGGATGAATGCTCCGTTGGTCGGATTTATTGGGGATTCGGTCCCAGTAGAGGGCGAGGTCGACCTCCTGGTCACGGTCGGGCTCGCCCCCCGGAAAAGCACCGTGAGAATGACCTTTCTTGTGATACGCCTGCCCTCAGCTTATAATGCCATCTTTGGAAGACCAGGTCTCAATGCCCTTCGAGCAGTGATCTCAACTCGCCACCTGCTCATGCGATTCCCCACCAGCCAAGGAGTTGGCGAAGTTCATGGGGACCAGGCGGTAGCGAGACGATGCTACATGGCGACCCATGAGGCGAAGCGACCGGCCGAGGTCCCGGCCCCAGCAACCGACCAGCCTTCAGCTAAAACCCTTGAGGCACGGATCGGCCCTCAGAAGAATCGGGTAGAGCCCGGTGAGCTACTAATCCAAGTTCCTTTGCGCGAAAATTTTTCCGAGCTAATCATGCAGGTCGGCTCCGGCCTCAATAATTGCGAAAGGGATCGCCTCGTCAACTTCTTGCGGAACAACATGGATGTCTTCGCATGGTCGCCCGCGGATATGCCGGAAATAGATCCAGAGATCATGATCCACCGGCTCCAAGTAAAGCCAACCTGCAAGCCCGTGCGACAAAAGAAGCGAGGTGCCGCTCCTGAACGACAACGAGCAGCAGCCGAGGAGGTTGATAAACTTCTCAAGGCTGGCTTCATTCGGGTGATATCCTACCCAGAGTGGCTTGCCAATGTGGTCCTCATCAAAATGGCTAGTCGAAAATGGCGTATGTGCGTGGACTACACCGACTTGAATAAAGCCTGCCCAAAGGACAGCTTCCCACTCCCCAGCATCGACCAGCTCGTGGACTCCACCTCTGGACATGAGCTGTTGGCATTCATGGACGCCTTCTCCGAATACAACTAGATCCGTATGGCGCCAGAAGATGAAGAAAAGACGGCCTTCATCACCGACGGGGGTACCTATTGCTACAAAGTAATGCCATTCGGCTTAAAGAATGCCGGAGCAACTTATCAGAGGCTGGTTAGCCGGATCTTCAAAGACCAAATAGGCCGAAACATGGAGGTCTATGTTGATGACATGCTGGTGAAAAGCAAGGTGGCGCAAGACCATGTGACCGACCTTGATGAAGCATTCTCCACACTCTGAAGGTACCGAATGAAGCTCAACCCAGCCAAATGTGCATTCGGAGTTACCTCGGGCAAATTTCTTGGCTTCATCATTACACAGCGAGGAATCGAAGCCAATCCTGAAAAGATCCAAGCACTCCAGGAAATGACGCCTCCGAGGACAGTCAAGGAAGTACAACGGCTTACGGGCCGAGTCGCAGCTCTCGGGAGATTCATCTCCCGATCGGCCGAGCGCTGCCTTCTATTTTTTGCGACTCTTAAGAAGCCAAAAAACTTCCTATGGTCGGCCGAGTGCCAGCAATCTTTTGAAGAGCTCAAGCACCTTCTTGCTTCCCTTCTCCTGCTCACAAAGCCTCGGCAGGGTGAACTCCTCTACCTGTACTTAGCTGTTTCCCCGTAGCAGTGAGCTCGGTCCTGGTTCGGGAGGAGGGCAAGCTCCAAAAGCCAGTATATTACACCAGCCGGGTCTTGAGGGATGCTGAGACCCGATACTCCAAGCTGGAGAAGACTGTCTATGCCTTGGTCATCTCAGCTCAGAGGCTCCGACCCTATTTCCAAGCCCACACGGTGGTCGTGCTAACCGACCAGCCAGTAAAGCAGATCCTGCAAAGATCAGACCGCGCAGGCCGGATTACCAAGTGGGCCGTCGAGCTCGGAGAATTTGACCTCGAGTTCCGACCCAGACCGGCGATCAAAGCGCAGGCACTCGCTGACTTCATAGTCGAGTGCACCATACCGGACGAGGCCAAGCCTGAACCTGAGCCTACGCCAACAGAGCAGACCCCGAGTTTGGCATGGACTTTGCACGTCGATGGCTCTTCAAACTCGGGGGGTAGCGGAGCAGGTCTTATCCTCACCAGCCCAGAGGGGGTGGTTGCCGAACAAGCCTTACGCCTCGAGTTTCCTGCTTCCAACAACATGGCGGAATATGAAGCACTCGTCGCCGGGCTTAAGCTAGCCAGAGAGCTAAGAGTGAAGGACCTGAGGGCCTTCAGCGATTCTCAGCTCGTCATCAACCAAATCCTGGGTGACTTCGAAGCGAGAGACCCCACAATACAGGAATATCTTTGTAAGGTACAGAATCTCACCTCGACCTTGAATTCTTTCCACATCCAACATGTCGCCAGGTCAGAGAATCTTAGGGCCGACCAGCTGTCAAAGCTGGCGTCCTTCCGCATGAGCGAGCTCCCCAAAACGGCGGTACTAGAGTATCTTCAAAAACCCAGCACGGAGGAGCTCTTTGCATTGAGTTCGAGCCAAGCTGGATGGACGAGCTCATCAGCTATCTGCAAGACGAAGTCCTCCCCAGTAATGAACGTGGGGCTCGCCGAATAAAGCGTTCCGCCACCTGGTACATGTTGCACGAGGGAAAACTTTATCGAAGATCTTTCACCTCTCCCCTCCTCAGATGTCTCCGCCCGACAGAGGCTGACTATGCAATGCGTGAAGTCAATGAAGGAATTTGTGGAAATCATCTGGGAGGACGAGCATTGGCCCATAAGATTTTGCGCCAAGGATACTACTGGCCGACACTCCAGAAGGATGCTTTGGACTTCGTCCGAAGATGCGACCGATGCCAGAGAAACGCCAATGTCCAACGCCGACCCTCGGCTCCGTTGACTTCCATTAGCTCCCCTTGGCCTTTTGTTCCGTGGGGAATCGACATTCTGGGACTATTCCCTCTAGCTACCGGGCAAAGAAAATTTCTAGTCGTCTCCATCGACTATTTTACCAAGTGGGTGGAAGCCGAGCCACTCGCCCGGATCACCGAGCAGAAGATGCGGAATTTTGTCTGGAAGTCAATCATCTGCAGATTTGGGCTTCCCCGCGTCGTCATATCGGACAACGGCCGCCAGTTCGACAACCTCTGCTTTAGAGAATTCTGCTCCGAGCTTGGCATCGACCACCGCTTCACCTCGGTTGCGCACCCTCAGACGAATGGAGAAACCGAGGTAACAAATCGTACTATTTTGCAGGGGCTCAAAGCCAGGCTCGACAAATCCAAAGGACAGTGGGTCGAAGACCTATACAATGTCCTGTGGGCTTACCGGACCATATTCCGTGTCCCCACCGGCGAGACTTTCTTCAATTTAACATATGGAACGGAAGCTGTCATCCCGTTGGAGATCGGACTCCCTTCTCCGAGGGTAGAACACTATGATGCCAGCTCCAACTCCTCACAGCTCAGAAACAGCCTGGACCTAATCGAGGAGACAAGGGAGGCCGCCCAAGTTCGCATGGTAAGGTACCAGCAAAAGACAGCGCAGTACTACAACGCCAGAGTCAAGGTTAAATCCTTCAAAGCAGGGGACCTCGTCCTTAGAAGAGCCGAGGCCTCCCGACCGACCGAGCAAGGGAAGCTGGGTCCAAATTGGGAGGGACCTTACCGAGTCACACGCGTCCAGCGGCCCGGAACTTACAAGCTGGAGTCTCTTGATGGGACTCCCATTCCACGAAGTTGGAGTTCTGAAAATCTCCGCGTGTACTACCAGTAGAACCCCAAGGGGTTCTCCATTTTTTAATCATAAATCTCATTTTACAACAGCTTATGTGCACTTGCTCAAATTTGCCAATTCTCCTAATGATTGTCTCATGGTACCAGACCTGGCCCGGCTCGTCAATCAACATAAAGCGGAGCCAGACGCCTTGACGAAACCTTGGAGCGTCGAACATCGAGCTCGGCTCGATCTCCATCGACCATCGAGCTCGGCTCGATCTCCATCGACCATCGAGCTCGGCTCGATCTCCATCGACCATCGAGCTCGGCTCGATCTCCATCGACCATCGAGCTCGGCTCGATCTCCATCGAACATCGAGCTCGGCTCGATCTCCATCGACCATCGAGCTCGGCTCGATCTCCATCGAACATCGAGCTCGGCTCGATCTCCATCAAATACCTCGACCACGGTCGGGATGCTCCGATACTTCGGGATGACGGAGCACCTACGTGGTCTCCCTGAAGATGTTCGTGAATTCATGAGTCCGTGAGTTCAAGATGCGGTCTCCATCAAACATCGAGCTCGGCTCGATCTCCATCGAACATCGAGCTCGGCTCGATCTCCATCGACCATCGAGCTCGGCTCGATCTCCATCAAATACCTCGACCACGGTCGGGATGCTCCGATACTTCGGGATGACGGAGCACCTACGTGGTCTCCCTGAAGATGTTCGTGAATTCATGAGTCCGTGAGTTCGAGATGCGGTCTCCATCAAACATCGAGCTCGGCTCGATCTCCATCGAACATCGAGCTCGGCTCGATCTCCATCGACCATCGAGCTCGGCTCGATCTCCATCGACCATCGAGCTCGGCTCGATCTCCATCGACCATCGAGCTCGGCTCGATCTCCATCGAACATCGAGCTCGGCTCGATCTCCATCATCGAGCTTGGCTCGATCTCCATCGAACATCGAGCTCGGCACGATCTCCAGTTCGTGATCAGTGAAACATCCGTGATAGGCAACAATCTCTGATGGCAATTGGCTTCTACTTATGCCGGCGTCCCCAAAGAACGGACTCCGAGCAGAAGAGCGTCCTCAAAATCGCCAGGCGAAGTTCACAGCCTCGGCGTAAGACGCTCATGGTACCAGGTACCCATTCAATTAATGTCTCTACATTATTTCATTTACTTTATTCCTGATTAATTAATTACCTGAATGAAACCTCGACCAGTGTCGAGGCACCTGGTCGGGCCAATCATTGCTCGGCCTCACCCGTCCCACATGCATTGTTCGATAGCGAGCTATAGCCTAATTTATACCGGCAGCTCGATGAATCCTCATCCCGAGCTTCGGGACATCCGACTCGGTTGTCGAAAGAAGTCCGACAATCCGCCTCTGCAACCTAAGGTCCGAGTTTGAAGTCCGAATAAAGTTCGAGTTTAGTGACCTTTAGTCCTGGGGCTCGGCCGAATTCTGAGCTAAGCTCAAAAAGGCTTGCCGAGCCTAAGCGTATCCTGGACATAAGCATCGTGATATCACTGGTCGAAGGTCCGAGCAGCGAAAATTCATACCTAAGCTCGGACTAGACAAATATGCCAAACTTGAACGCAGGTCTAACTGCATAGCGGACGAAATTGGGACTACAGAGCCCAAGTCCTTGGAACCTAAAGCAGATCCAAGTTAAGAAACCTAGGTCTACCGAAAATCGAAACACAAGCCAATTGCGAGTTACGAAAAATATCTATTCAAAGGTATTCATTTAAAGGAGCCCGTAGGCTAAGTACAAAGCTCGGGCTTGGCCTCAACAGTATGGAGGCCATCCCAATTTACAAAAAGAAAAACGAAAAACTTCAAGGCTCAGCCCTACTGTCCTCGGCGACTTCAGGAACGGCTGGCTCCTCCGCGATCGAGGCCTCTACCTCAGTAGCCTCGGCGACCTCAGGAGCAGCCTCAGCGACCTCAGGAGCAGCCTCGCCCGCCTCGGCTGGGCCCCCTGGTCAGCCCCGTCAGATGCCGGAGCTTCCGCCTCCGCCTCGGACTCCTCGACCCCTACTGGTTGAAGCAGGTTAAGGTCGAAGTCTGGAAGAAGCCGCCGTAGTTGGTTGCGGAAGTCTTTGAAGCCCTGGATGAGCCCGTTCACGCCTTTCTCTTCCAGTAAGTCGCGAAACTCTTCCGATTCACGGAAGAGTTTAACGGCGTCCTGGGCCTGCTCCCGAGCTTCCTGCTCCCGAGCCTCGTGGTAGGCGACCTTCCGCTCCAAATTTTTTATTTCCCGTTCGCGATCAACGAGCAAGGATTGCGCGTCGAGCAAACGGGCCTCGAGCTCTTGGGTTTTGAGGTGAGCCTCCTGCTCGCGGTTGGCAAGCGCCGACTCGGCCTCGGCCAGACGAGCCTCCGTGGCGCGCACTTCAGATCTGGCAAGGGCATGCGCGCCCTTCTCCTCTTCGAGCTCGGCGGTCAGAGCCCAAACCTCGTCCTCGGCCGCCCCCATTCTTGCTTGGAGCCCCTGGCGCTCGCCTCGGACGCGAGACGCCTCGCCTCGGCCTCCTCGTGCCCTTGCTGATGCCTTCGGGCTCGCTCCCGATAATCCTGGATTATATGCATCAACGTCTCCGTCTCGTGCAGATGCTGTAAAAAAAAGACGTGAGAAACGAATTTAAAATAAAACTTGCACAAAAATAGTTGCACAAACGAAGAGATTAACCTACCCGAACGGCAGAGCAAAGGGCAGAGTCCATGAAGGCGCCATAATTCATGGACCGGATCTTGGCCTGGTCGGCCGGGAGCAGCGCGACCCGAAGAACCTCGCGCGCTACCTGGGGGTTATCGAGGGCCGAGTCGCCCTCGAAAACCGCCCGCCCGGGAGCGTAAGGCACCCGCTCCCGGGGGCCCGACGAGCCCGAAAGGCCGGCCTCGGCCGGCCTGGGCGAAGCCGACCCCACAGCTCCTTAACTATTCCCCGGCTCGGGACTGGGAAATTGGGGTCGGACAGGCGGCCGATCTGACTGCCGCAAAGCTGGGGCGGGGCGCGCAAGCACCAAACCCGCCGAAGGACTCCTCCCTCCCTGGTCGGCGATCGGGGCTTCCTGCCGACCAGGAATTTTTGAAATTGGCGCCAGACACGGGAGCGCTATCGTAGCCCCACCGGAGCTCGCGCCCCTGGAGCCTAGGCCCTCCCTCCGACCCGCCTCGAAATGCGCGGTGCTGGGAGCGCCCGTCTCGGCCGCCGTGGTCGCCGAGACCTTTGCCTTCTTCTTTGGCTCGGTCGGCTCCCCCGCGAGCTCGGCCGCCCTTTTTTGAAATCGGGCGTACAAGACATCGCTCTTGGTCACCATTTTCGCGATATCTGCAAGGGCGAGCAGGATTAGAACGCAGAATAATAGCAGAATAAAAAGCGACTTTCTATTGTTACCCTTACTCTGAGGACGCGCCGAGCTCAGGCCAACATTCACTAGAGCGTCCTCACTTATGAGGCCGCTCAATAGAATACTGTCCCCGAGGCTGCGAACGGTGTCGAGGATCCCCTGCTCGCGCGTAGAAAGCTTGGGGACTTTATTGACGGACCTGAGTCGGGTCGGCCTCCACCTAGGGTCCAACCCCCATGTCCGTTCGGAGCCCAGAAAGAAGAATTTCTTCTTCCACTCGTGAATGGACGAAGGAGCGCCCTGGAAGAGTGGCCGACCCGCCCGAAGGGCAATGTAGAGCCACTCTCCGTCTCCCGGGTTTGACTTCAACACGAAGAGTCGCCGGAAAACATTGACAGAAGTCGGAATCCCAAACGCCAAACATAGCGACAGAAAACCGACTATTGTCCTCCAGGCGTTCGGAGCGAGTTGCGCCGGGACCAACTGGTACTCCGTAAGCAACTCATTCACGAACCCATGAAAAGAAAATCGTAGGCCGGCCCAGAGTGCCTCCAGGTACACTCCGATCCGGCCTACCGGGGGATTCGTTATCCGATCCCCCGACCTGGCGGGCTCCAGACGGAACCCTCGTCGAGGAAAGAACCATTCCTCAGCCATCTCGACCTCCAAATCACTCATGGTGGACTCGACATCACTCGGACCGGGACCCATTAGGAAGAAGAAAGAAGGGTTCTGAGAGGATAAAGAAAAAGGGGACCTGTGAAGGATGCCGAAGATAAGAAGCTTCGGACTGAGAAAAGCTGGAGGAAGGAGACAATAAGAAAGTAGCAGGAGGCCAGGTGAGGATTTATATAAATCCCTCCAACGGCCCAGATCAGCGAGAAAAAACGCTGCTCCCCGTCTAGATCACGACGCGTGTTGGCCCGAAAGACGGAGTGCCACATTCAATTCGGGCTGATGCCTCGAACACAGAAGCGCCTCGTCGGATCGTGCGGCCCTATCATAAGCCCACGACGCGAGGACGCTTTGGAAAAGACACCCTAATAATGAGACGTTTCGGGAAAGAAGAGACGCCGCCCATTAAAAGCACCTCGAAGCACGCGATAATTCGAAACGCACAATAATTCGAAATTTTCTTAACTCATAATGGCCCGACTAAAACTACTTCCCGCGCTTAAGCTGGTAGCCAGCTGGAACTCGGAAGTCGGGGGTAGTGTTGGAGGGAAAACCCAAGTCGTGCCAGTTCAAAGGCACTCGGCCAGGGAGCGCCGACCAGAAAGGCGCTCGGCCAGAGAGCGCCGACCAGAAAGGCGCTCGACCAGAAGGGCGCCCGACCTCAACACTCAAACTGGAGGCACCCCGCCGAGCAAGTAGCTCGGCTCGGCGCCCGACCAGGTGCCGAGCCCATGCCTTGTCCAAATATCCAACCTCAGCCTAATCCCTTAGAGAATCTGACAACTAAATACCCGACCCCGTCGTACTCTGTTTCTGTCATCAAGCCATTAAGGCACGTGATCTCCGCAGGCCTTTGGCACGTCCTACCATTAATGCGTGTGACCCCTGCGGACCTCCAATGCACTCAACCATTAAATGAACACGGCTCAAAACGATCTCCGGATCACTGGACCTTCAAAGCGTATGGCTCCCCCTGATCACCGGTTCACTCAGCAATCAATGCACTTGCCATCCACAAACCCCAGGCCCACCACGGCCGGCGGTTCAACCACTCCAACAGGTCCGATCAACCATGACAGTTCGCTGACTCCGATCTGATCCGGTCTTATTCTCCACAACGCCATTAATGAGCATGATCGTACCCAATTATCACAAAGAGACAATCTACCCCGTCACCTCTCAGGTAACATAATATCCTTCTATAAAAGGGAACCTGGGGGGAAAGAAAAGGGAACGAACACACACAGAAACAAACATTCTCCTCTTTTACTCCACTCATACACTAAGCCCCCCTCTGACTTAAGCATTAGAGGGCCGGCGCCGGAGATCCCGGCCACCGGCTTTTTTGCAGGATCCTCCAGGAGGACGCCACCAGCCGACGCGCCGCCACCTACTGTTCCAGCAGCGGAGCTCCCCTCCCCTCTCGGCTCGCGGTCGCCCCCGGGTCCAATTTCTAGCAACATGATCCATTTTGTCTGATGAGTTGAAGGCCCGACGTGGGAAAGTATAGTAGATCCATCATGTTTTGTGGCTGTGTCATTTCACGTCGGGATAGGGGGCTGCATGACTTAAGTCGAGTTCTAGCAGGTGATGGTCAGAGATGGTGGAGGGCAGTGTTGGGCAGCTGGCGGCAGCAGCCGGCCGGCAACAATCAACCCAAAAATAGGGCCAAACAGGAGGTCATGGATCGGTCGATCTCGGGTTCCAATTCACTCGTCGGCAACTGGGAGGTCCGACTCCATCTAGGGGCTAATGGAAGGAAGGGCTAAGGCCCTCAACGACGAATACCGTTGACGATGGTGGTCGAAAGAAGGAAGCCGAAACAAAGCTCCCTGTGCTGGAGGGTCTTCCGGCAATTTGCCGGCTCTAAAT
Organism: Phoenix dactylifera; assembly: GCF_009389715.1. Taxonomy (NCBI): domain Eukaryota; kingdom Viridiplantae; phylum Streptophyta; class Magnoliopsida; order Arecales; family Arecaceae; genus Phoenix; species Phoenix dactylifera. Next base: position 16,793,942 of record NC_052396.1, on the reverse strand, counting down.
TCTAGGGACAAAGCACTAAGGAAGAAAGAGGAGGAGATGAAGAACTCATACCTCGGTCCGGCGAGGCTTTCCGACGAATCTTTCCGGCAAGAAAATAAGGAAGAAGGCTCGGAGAAGAAGCTTGGAATTGGCAGCTATTCTTGATGATTCCGGTGGAGAAATTTCAAAAAAGAGGGGGAAGTTAAATAGGCCAAGTCTCCGAGTCCTAGATGAACTCGGATTGCCCTAGAGGTCCTTGATTTTCGTCGGATTTGGATCGGAGTCTTCTTCTCTACTGCTTCATGCCACAAGGCATGGTGTGGCCTTGGGCCTAGCCTCTTCGGGCCGGCCTACAAGCCCAAAGCAAGTGCAGGTTGGTCAATGGACCAGGCCCTCACATTTTTTGTCACAACCTAAGACTTCACCCAAAAAGGCTAGCCGGAAGGTATTATTTAGGTTCTTTGATTCTGCATAAGTACCCAAAATCTACCTAACGAATAACCGATATGGGACAAATATATTCTCGCACGGGTCCTCACATACTCTCCCCATTTAAGCCTTGACATCCTTGTCAGGCTAAAAATTCAAATTCAGTCAAATCTAATCACAAACACCATGATCGGCCCGTGGTCGGCCCTAATGGATCCGTGTTGCAGTATCCTCTACTCTACAGGTTATGAGCTGGATCCGCTCTAATATTATTTGGGTTTCTTGATCCTGTATAAGTACACAAGATCTACCCAGCGAATAACCGATGTGGGACTAAACACATGCTTGCACAGATCCTCATATTACCGTTTTTGTGAAGACTGATCCAAAGCAAAAACTGTCGATACACGCTTCAGAGCCATCATGATCTGACAAGATTAAGGCACAGTCCTTAATTTTTGCATGTTTCTCAATAGGGTAAAACTTGATGATTTCTTTTTGTAGGTGATTCCTTGGTGCAAATAAGTGGAACCTTTGCTGGTTCCAACACCCAAACTGTGCCCTAATCATCACAGAAAATAACAAATATGAAACAAGCATTATAGAGAGTAATGTGCAGTGCATGACTGGGTTAGGGCACAGAGGAATCTACATATATAGGATCGTTTGGATCAAACGGTGGTGCTAGTCATGTACAATGTCACCGAGAAAGATGCCAACACTGGATTAATTTAACAAAGGAAAGAAAAAAGAACGGGAAATCTTATGTTTCCCTGTTCCCGTAACACATTAGCCATTTGTTGCGCCTTCTTTTTGAGAATCTCAATGGACCCATCAAAAGAAAGAAGAAAATGAACGAAAGGAATCAACCCAGAGGAAATGGAATTATGGAAGAGACAAAAACAAGAGTAGGAACTAGTATGCTAAGAATGGTTCATTTAGCTATCTCCGGGAGTCTGATTAAACGGAAAATAATACGCAGATAAATTAAGTTATCTGAAAGTAAATCCAAGAATGAAGACTTTAGCTCGACAACAAGGAAGCTTGCTTCCTTGCTGCATGTGAATGGAAGCGAGCGCTTGCCATCCGGATCAGAACCATTGTTTGGATTTAAGAGCGCAGGCTTTTTTCGACGACAGCAGAACCAATAGCAAATTAAGGGAGAAGGGCGAGAGCAGGAACTCAATGGCGAGAAGGGAAACACCTCCTACAATAACAGCACCAAGGAAAAGGAAGACCGCGGCAGCGGCCATCGTTGCTGGGAAGGGTGGGAGAAAGTATTCGAGATTGGAGTGGCGAGGAAAAGAGATTTGCAGGATATGTAGATGGTGAACTGAGAGGATTTGCAGGATTTTGAGCATCTTGTTACGTTGTCGATATAAATTTGAACTACCGATACTTTTGACTTTCTGTCGTTCTTGGTTTCGGCTAAGCTGTTTGTTTCAATACACTTCTTCAGATAACAATATCCCGCACAAACTGTTCATCCTCTCTCAAGCTCCCCAGTCCCCAGCAGCCCCTGAAGTAAGGTCAAACAAAGCCAGAAGAAGTAAGGTGCCGCCATGTAGCAGAGGCAAGCAACTACATTGATAACTTCCAAGAGCAGAGCACGTCCATATAGCCATTCATAAATCTCATATATATGTCACTGCCCACGACCCAGGCATGAGATAGAATGTTCTCTTTGTTCCCAAAACTCTCCAGGTAAATATAAGCGGAGTGAGAAGCACCCAGTACCCACCTGTTTCAGAGCCACCACCTCCAGAGACAGAAAAGGTCAAAAAGACAAGCAACTCCTAAGATCTTTCCGTTCAGCTCTTCATCGCTCACTCTGTTGCTAAATAAAACTGAGAGGGGCTCCAAAACCCTTCTTCTCCACTAACATCTACAAAAACGACCGAATCAGAGTTATCAGCATTCGCCGATCAACCCGATCTCCAGCAGGCAATGTCATGGGGCAGGGCCAGTCAGGAAGTTCTTCGAGAACCAGAATGGTGCCTAATATGCGCATGGGGGTTCAGTGAGTGCTGAAGAAGTTGAAGTCATTGTGGACAACCTCAAGCTGCCTCAGCCAGGAGTCTGCAGCGTTGTAGAGGGAGACAACTCTTTCATCATCTCCACTTTCAGGATTTGTCCAAAGCTTCCCCCGTGCTCTGTAAGTCGCGAGGCCAAAAGGGTAAAGAGCAATGTGGTTGCTCTTCCCCTCAGAGCTGCTGCTACGGTTCCCGCCTCTAGTGCAAGACACGCCTTCTGCCGTGCTTCCCTGCATATGATCTGCGAGAGCATCACAGGAGAAAGGTCCATTAGAATATAGAGCCTGGTAAAATTTTGAATACATGTATATACCTAAATGAGGACCATTAAAAGGAAGGATAATATTCAAACATTCATGTTGCACTCGATTCTCGTAAAATAAAGATCAGCTGACCAAAGGTGGGTAAGTGCTTAAGATACAAATTTCCAACTAAAGTGTTCGATTTGGATCCAAACCTGTCTGCTGTACAGACATCACAACTATCGGCAAAGGGTTGAGATTAGAAACAGTAACATGATAGTATTAACATAATTATGCCGCAAGAAGAAGGGTAATATAAATATAAGAAAAATTTAGTAACTGAACCAATAAACAACAACAACAAAAAAAAACTTTTGTCGAAGTTAGCTTGGAAATGGTGAATGTGACAGCCGACAGTCATGACATGCTAAAGAGAATGTACAACTAAAACATGTCTCAGGTGGGGGCACTGGGGTTATGAACTGGTTGGCTTGGCTTGGAGAGAATTTTCTAGATCTTTCTGAGATGAAATAGAAAGAAAATTTCCCATTTTGATATGTATCAGATTTATTAAAAACTGCATGGTGATGCATCATGTTGTTTGTCACTAGATAAAACTTTAGTATAAGCACCTCACAATTTTAATTTTTCGATGGAGATTACCTTTCAATTTTCAGATGATAAAGGTCGTAAGTTAAATTTATGACAGCCATATCCTCAGACAAGCTTTCAAATGCAGATTTTTTTTTAAAAAAAAAACATATTGTAGACTATGAAAGAGAAGAAGACATAAAAGAAATAAAAATTCCCTACAGGTTAGCTGAAAATTAAGAGGTCCTGATGTCAAGAATCAATTATCAATTGGGCAAGTCAGCTCGCAACAAATTGAATTGTTATTCTAGAGTAGAAATCTCAAACACATACAGGTTGCTGCATAAAGGTTCCTTGGAGAAGCATTTACATGCCTAGTAGAGCAAATTTGAAACTGGTTATTATCTACCACTAAGTCTGTATACCACGACTATCATAAGCAAGACAATGTGCTTTTTTACTAATGGATGGTATCGCCACATTAAGTAGAACTCATTTATTTGAATGAAGCTATCCAACATATGAATATAAAGACCATAATGTTTTTTGTTGTTACAGCTTATGCACACCGTGACTAACAGAGATGTGGTTTCCATACTTAAAAAGGCAAACTTATGGTGGACTGCTTTTTCACCATTAGTTTTTGGAGCATTCAGCCTCACAGGTCCCCAAAGATTTAGATAATTAAACCCATCATAACCAAAGATGCCTTCCTACTTACAGTTTCACTAGCCTATACTCTCCGAGATTCAGCTAATGCTTTCCAACAACTTGAATTACATAGTAATTCAGCTCATCAAGGAGGTTTATGTCACTAAAGAAGATGTGACTGGTATCTTAAGAAATTTTGCTGCGTCGATGACAAAGAACTTCAAGGAGAAATTTGTACATGAGTTTGTGAAATCAAATGTGGACATATTTACTCCTCATTTGTGATTTAGCTAAATCAGAAAATGCATCACAAGTCAAGACTCTCCTAAAGTTCTGATTATAATATTAACAAAACCATACATGATGGAAATTATAGGTCACCCTGTAAAACACACCAGACAACAGATTGGTACATAGGTTTACTTACCATTTGGTTGTCGTTCACAAAATTAACTACTCTACAGCTCGAAGAGGTTCTGTAACATCTCAGCTTCGCAAATGCCTATTAGCCGATCCACAAGTGCAATCTCATATGGACCAAGTAGACATAGAGGTAACAGAATCTACTGGCTACAAATTATAATAATTTTATGACAATACGCGATAGTTTTATGACTCAAATACTGTCACAAAGGTCCATTCCAAGGAAAACAAGGCAGGCCCTTTTCATATACTTTATAGAACAATTAAAGAGAAACATTCAGCTGACACGAAACTAGCATTCATAACATTGAAACATATGACAGAATGATGAAGCATGTTCACCTTCTAACTTTCAATCAGCTATTTTAAGGAGTACAAATTACTAAACAATCATTTAAGCCAGATTTCTGCTTTATTAAGAGGAATTAGACATAGGGGGTGCCAACTGGCTTAATTGGTAGAGCACGTCTTGATGCAAGAGACTTACGCTCAATTGCTACCCTCATTCATTAAAATAGATAGGCCTTGGACCCTCCTAACAAGACAGGCAAGTATGAAATTAGACCAATGACAGAAAGTATTTGCAAGAAATTTTAGCTCGGTGAGATTATTGTTGCCAAGAAGACTAGGGAGCTTTATGCCTGTCGATACAAATTACAAGCTCTCACTAGATAATTTGTAATAGCGGTAACTACTTCCTAATGTTTCAATAAAATTGCAGCTATTACTTCCTTCAATAAGAAAATCATCCCATTCAAGTGTCGAGGAACATGATAATTATTCCTTATAAACTAGCTATTATCAAGGTGTAATATTCCTTATAAACTAGCTACTATCAAAGTTGAATCAGTGAAAGGAGATCTTCTCGCTAGATGCCACTAAGTCAAAAGAAGGAAGGAAAAACAAACCTCAGAAAAAACACAAAGTAGATTCCAGAGAGTAAATATTCCATGCAGTATCATAGGAATGGTGTGGCCCAAAATTTGAAGTCTGGGATCAAAGTACGTCGTATCGGCCCAAACCATGCGGTATGGAGCGTACCATACCATACTAGTTTGGTACCGATATCCGATACAGATGGTGTATCGACACTCGGTACGCCAAAAAAATTTCGTACCGTACTGTACCATACTGACACTATGCACTGTGCTAGTGTGGCATTGGTACGGGGTCCGGTATCAAGATAGCAAACCTTGTCTGGGATACCAGTGAGAGTTCCTACAATGTTATTGAACTTAAGAACTTAACCTAAAGAATATGGATATACGTGCTTTTTATCATTGAGTCATGGTATGCCGTACCAACCTGAACCAAGTAGTACAGAGCATACCATACCATACTGGTTCAATACCAGTATCGGTATGGGTGGCATACCGACACTCAGTACGCTAAAAAAATTTCATACCGTACCATACCAATACTGTGCTAATAAGGCAACAGTACGGGGTCCGGTACCGAGACAAAAAATCTTGATTGAGATGTTCTCTTCTTGTATATCCAAGTTGAGATCTAGGTTAATAAATATGTTGCTCCTTGACCTTGATGACCTTATATACCAAAAAATTTTCTAGCATCCCAATGGCATTAAATGTGATGGTCTCAATATTGAGGATCAATATGATTTTATTATTGAATGATCAAGCACCTCGGGCACATTAGGTTTGTTAAAGTGGAAATTGGGAATCATTATCAGTTTTCCATTCTAGCCCATTCATGTGTTTGTTAACTAATATAAACATGGGAATGTTAATTTCGATAGGTATTGGATTCCCAATAAAAGGGTACAACATAGTTGAAGATCTTTAGTACCATTTTTTCAAGAAGTTGGATTTATGTGAAAAGTTAAAAGAAGAAAGCTCTACCCAAGTAAGACCCCTATCCGGTAGTTTCTCTATTCCTTCCAATTCCCATTTTATCTTTGCCTCTCCCATTCTTCGTCTCTATCCATCTTTATTACTGATGTATGTTGATGCCACTGCCTATGAAGAAGTCGCTAGTGAAAATGTAAGATCTCTCTCCTCGTATTTATGCCATGGAGAAACCATTTCTGATAAGTGTTGCTTTGAGTAGGTCAACAATCCTAGACTTGCCCGAGCATGGAAAGCAAAATTAGTTTTTCTTGATGATTGCTAAGAATAGATATTCTAGGAATGGAAAAGCCATTATTAATTCTCGTTCTTGACAATTATTCATGGAACGAAGATAAGAAACATTGCTAGAATCATCATCAAGGTTCATTAAATTGGTATTGGAGTTGTACTGGCCGGCGAACGGTTCGGTAAGGTACTGGTATGTACCATACCATCTCCATGCATACTGGAACTAGAAGGAAGGAGAGAGAGAGAGGTGGTAAAGGGAGAGGGGAATCGAGATATTGAAAGAGGAGGAGGCAGAGGTGTTTTTATATATAAAAGAAAAGCGAATCCAATCGACCGGCCGAACCCCCCAGGTAACCATTTAGTCCAGTTGGGTATGCCCCAAACCATCCAGTTCAGGATGGTTCGACAGTCCTTATGATCTAACACTAATTGTGATACTTGTACTATTTTTATTTGAGATGGATCCTTCGTGTGGGTCCAAGTCAAGAGTGGGTGCTAAAACACCCCAAATAATGTGATAGGTATAGCGAATAAAAACCCTTAGATGTCTAAGGATCTACACAACTAACAAAGATCTTTCTACGTCTTTCCTTCAATTAGCTATTCCATAAATTTCTCCATATAAAACCTTTCCATATATGCCTTGCCATAAGTTGTCTCAAACCTAGGAGAACTTACTCCATGTATATCTTACTTAAACAATTTTTTCTTGTCTTCTCCAAATGTGTAAACCACGTATTCAAGTACTATATATTCCAGTCTATTCGGCGATACTAGATTATACATATCATACCAATACATTCTTTGGTACCACATCATACCAATACATGGTATTGTATATCACTTTTGCTAAGCAAGCACCCAAAGATTATGACATGTCAAAATAGGACCATGCCATACTATTTTATATCATATTGGTACAATACCAATCCAAGACTTTAAAACCCTTGGTATAAAGCCATCCAAAATATTCTTCCGCTCCAACTTTTATATCCATTATGCCTCTCATAATTCTTCCTATCTTTGCACAGCATCTATCTCCAACCTTTTCTCCTTAATGGGACATCATGTCATCTTTTTTCATGAAATAGGAAGCAGAATACTATTCATTGAAGCAATAGTCTCATTCATCATTTTGGGTCACAAGAAATCTTAGTCTATGGAATCAAAGGATAATAGAGAAGGCAAGCCTGCTATTTGTTCATGCTTTTTCTACCATATCTGAACACTAAACACTCTAGTAGAGTTGTTAGTGCAAATAAATCCCCTATCCTATGGAAAGATAGAGCATGTTAGGAAGAGAAAATTAGAGAGGAGAAAGGGCCTAGGTGCCACACATGGAAGAGAGGGATTTAGGACGTGGCATCCATAAAGATTGGTTATGTCTGAGCAAGAAGTACAATAGAGAGGTTTTTAGTTGATAAGTACTTGGAAACTAGCTAATTGGATGAAGGAGACTAGAAGGATTGCAGTGAGTTATGAATACTCAACAACATCCAAGAGGATGGTGGTTTTACTTGCAATAGCAAGGGTACACAGTTCCTTGACCCTTAATAAGTTTACAATTTAAATGTTCCAAAACACAAAAATCAACTCCACATTAAAGACCAATTCCAAGAATCCACTGACCTCTCAAACTGGCCAATAGTTTTAGTCCAACAACAAAGTTGTTCACTTGGAATTTCTAAAAACTATTAGCAACCTCAAAAAAAAGAGGAGGTTTTGGCCTAAACAAAATAAGTGTTACCAGCTATAGGATAGATTGGAACCAATTATTATTGAAGTTCTTCTAAAATTCCTGTGCATTAATAAAATCGAGAGTAAGGGATTAAACAGAATAGGTTGAGTTTCCATATGCTTTCTTTTGTTATATCAAAGTCAAAAACATGAAATGAGACAGACTTTTAAATTGAAAAATGGAGCATGAAGGTAACTTGTAGTTATGTTTATAACCTTGATATTGAAAGAGACCCCATTAGTTGGGTTTTAGGGGTGGCAATTTAAGCCAACCCATTAGGTACCCGACCTAACCTAATTCTAATGGGGCAGCTTTTACACAACCCATTTAAATTCGGGGGTGGGGACAAATTTTAATTCTGATACCCGAAGCAGATTCAGAGCGAGTGTGGGAAATGGTAAGACCCACTCCAAAGCTAACCTGATATAATATAATCATAAACAAACTCTTCACTTTCCCCTCCCCACCGCTATCACCCGACAACCCAAGTCCCCTGTTCGAGGGTCCGTCCGCCCTTTGCCCTAGCCACAGTGCCTTGCACTCCTCACTTCGGATGTCATCCTATCACTGTTGAACAGCTACTCATCCCCTCCATCATCGCACCTACTTCCGTGCTCCCCAGGAATGAGGTCATCTTGGTGGAGGTCTTTGTCTCTTCGAGGTATGGTTGCTATCCTTGACATCAACGCCCATAATCTTTCGCTCCAGTATGCGTTGTTCATTTTGATCTTCCTTAGTTCCTTTTGATGCTCTGCGATTACTCAGCGGGGTGCTAAAGTTTGTGGGTATTCATTTTGCCATTGATTTGGTGGACCCTCGAGAAAGATGGCCAATTGTGCTTGGTAGCCATTGGCTAGAAGCAAGCCTCATTAATGTAAATGATCGATTGATCAGAATCGGGCAAATGATCATGATAGGATGTCCGGATACATAATCTAAAGTTGGGAGCAATTTTAGGCTGCAAGATTTGACAGTGCAGATGGATTTTTTTCCATCTCGATCTAATTTCGATGTCCATTAAATACAAACAGAAATTTTCCATTAAAATCTTTTCAAAAAATTATTGTAGTTGAGTTTTAATATTTAGCTATGCCACAAGATTTATTACTTTTGCCCAGCTGCTTTTTCTTTGTTGTATAGTGGTTTGGGAGTTTATGTATAGTGAGATCTTTGTTACAAATGTTAGAAGTCGTTTTGACGAAGTTACTAACCAAATCGTTGTGACAAGAAGTTACTTATATTTGCTTTTCTATGATACCTACATACGTTCTGTAATTGCTTTTGGATTGAGGGCAATGCAAAGATAAGAAAACAGGAGCTCCAAAAACCAAAATAACGAGTCTTCTTTTTATTGCCAATCATGAAATGATTGCTTTTGGGCTAATGTATTTTGTGTTTACTTGATCCAACCCGCCATCACCTGCCCCATCTACCCTACCTAACCAGCCCACTCCGAGGTGGATATGAGGTAGGTATCAGTATAGGATTTTCAATTGCAGAGTAGATACGAGTATTGGCCTACCCGATCCATACCCAATTAGTTGCCATCCCTATTGGGTATAAGGAATCAATGCATCTCAGAAATCATAGACATTCCATCTAAATCAAAGATCTTACCTTATCAGTAAATGGCATCGCCTTTGTTCTAGTACTATATTTTCTCAACATGAAATTAGTCACAAAAATAGTCTTTACATTCTATACTGTAATCTTCTTTCTATTCATTTGGAAGGTAGCTTTCCTTATAGTACTTCTTTTTATAATGTAGTATCTTCATTACCAATAAAGAGAGTATCTCATTTGAGAAAGCAAGAATTTAGATCTTAATACTAGGTTGTCCCAATCTGGGGCTAGGATGGTACCGATATGGATTGGGATAATCTAGTTTGAAGAGACTCAGGGTCCTGGATATGTCTCCAGACTCGGTCTCTCTCTCAGTCAGCACCAAGGTTGGCGAAACCGTCCGGTTCGGAGCATCCTGAGTTGTACTGACGGCTTATAGAAATGGTTCCAGCAAAGAAATCGAAAAGTTATCGCCGGAGGAGGACGAGAAGAAAAGAGAAGAAAAGAGAGAGCGAGCGGGGGAGGGAGACCAGCGGAGGTGAAATAGGGGTTTGACCGTGGCCTATGCCAACTGCACCAGCGTCGGCCTCCGCCGGCCTCCGTCGGCCCTTCGCTGACCTCCGCCACTCTCCGCCGACCATCCTCCCTCTCCCTCTTCCTCCCTCCCTCGCTTACTCTCTTTTTCTCTATCCTACGGTCTCCTGTATCGGTACAGATCCAACAAGGCGTAGCGCAAGCCCGTCCTGACTCATGCCATTGGGCAATTTGTACGGTGCTCGGTATCGGCATATCAGACCTGGTCGGCACGGTACCTCTGAGATGGAGCGAGTCCTTAATCCTTGTTAGAAAGTACTAAATCATTTATAAGTTACTATTTGAATTGAATATAGGGTGAATGAGATATCTACGATATAAATCTTGTGTAGAACCAATTATCAAAAGTATCGAGGGTTTTATTAGCAAAAGGGAAAAAGGAAACATATCATCATCATCATCATCATTATCATCCAAGCTTTCTCCCAACAAAATAAGGTTGCCTACATAGCAAAATTATGCTATAAGACTCCTTTGAAGGAGTTAGAAACTTTTTTAGCTAACTTGATGCCAACTTGACCCGCAACCTCTAAGAGTTGGTGCAAAGTTCTTGGTCAAGACCACTTTAGGCAAGAGACGGGCTTGCCATGAAACCTAGAACAACAATGAGCAGATAATCGACATTACTACTCACAATTAAAGCTCATGCAAAAAAGGAAGAAGATACATCTGGTATAAGAAACCATATTGATCTCAAAGGCTATGTTTGGAAACAAGATGGAGGTTGAGATAAAAACAATTAAATTGAGGATACCCTATTAAAGGACCAGACACTGATCCCCGACAATTCGGTCAAAGCCTAGATAATCAGGGATTTGTGATCCATAGGTTCCCTAAAATAGGGCATCCCAATTGTTTAATCTCACATTATTTTTGAAATGGCTAGAAGCACTATATATTATCAATAGTAACCATAAAAGCAAGGACTTATTATATTTCAACCAAAAGCAACCATAGTATTGTCAATTTTACCATGATACTCGGCAATCATTAAATGGGGATAAGAAAGTTTTGTCAAAACACAAATAAGGACTTAGATTTTATTTTAAAACTAGTTACACCTGTTGAGAATTAGAAAAGTTAATCTAAAATTCTCTATCCCATTTCCCAGGCAGGCATAAAGCATCATTACATGCAAAATAGTCAAATTGAATGCAGTCGATGTAATTAAACGACTGGAAGATAATGCTATAAGATAGACTAAGAGGCATGTTTAAGGTATATTGGTACCTATATTGATACCTTCCTAGTATCGTATGGACTGGTAAAGCATTGCACCTTACTGACACATAATTTCCTTCTTGGTGTAAGGAAAACAAACTAGAGGTGAATTTCTATGTGTTGCCACAATACCAACCCAGAGGGTGATCTTGTATACTCAGCAATCCGGTAGAACGGCTCCATTGTATGTCCTTTGCCAGTACAATCCAGTATGGTCGGTATGAACAAGTACAAGTAGTACTTCAATCCTTGGTAGAAAGTCCTTATTACATTTGGCACTCATACCTTCACCCATGTGTCGTCAGTGGTAAAGTAATATATCTTACTTTACCTACATGTCCAATTCCATAACATAGGCCAACGGCAATCGCTCGTTGTTATGGTACATACGCATCATGGTATGTACCATGCCAACACAAGGCGTGGGCTAAGAATTGAGAAAAAACAAGAAAAATGAGTTACAAAAGCATAAGGTCATGGTTCACAAGTACTTTGACATTTCATTTTTGCTTTCAATTTTTGATGGTTGCATACTAAAATTGACCATGACTGGAAAAAATATATGTCTTCATGACAAAAAGTAGAAAGAATCATTAAAATATAAGATATATAGAAATTAAAAAAATATCAACTTAATGCATCTTTAAAATGTTTAACTATGTCATACTGAAGTGGTAGTTGGCATTTACATAATATTGTAATGATAACCATTAGAGAATTAGAGCTACATACGTGTTCTTAAAATTGAGATAAGAAAATTATTTGCTAGCCATGTAAAATATGCAATTATATACAGTAAGTAAGAATAATGCAGTATCAACACGTTTCTGATCTCATTATGTTTCATAAGTATCATAAGGGATCCGTGTATTTCAACCAAGGCCATGTATTTTGGACAAGAAATTAACTTGGAAACAAAGTAAAAGGGACCTAACAGAAATATACCATCTAAGCATTTTGTTTCCTCTGGTAGGTTAACAAAATGGAATTTTAGTGGAAAGAGATTTCTGTTTTTCATGATATTTCGTATTGTGTTATCTATGCCGAGAAATAAAATAGGAACAAGACTTAAACAATCATCACTTTCTGCTAGTTAGCCAAGTTGAAAAAATTTTTGGAACCAGATCTGACCTCCTTACAACAAGGATTATGTTTGGGTCATGTTTTGTGCTTCACTGACCTGGCTGCATAAGAAGCCCAAGATGACAACTGAATAAATTTCACAAAGAAATCTTGGAATTAAGGAAGATCCCTGGAACGTTGGGTAACCTAAGCAAGTGATATTATAAAGTCTAACAGAGACAGAGACACCAAGCAGTCAGACCTGACTAGATAAGAAGACCAAGATGACCACTGAATGAATTTCAGAAAGAAATATTGAAGAGGAAAACAGGAATAGGTCAAGCAGTCACGATTATATGTCTTAAATGTTTTCCCTAAAAATACGTTGGCTAAAATCTAGACAAAACTACTGCTTTTATTCGGGTATAATGAAATCCAGATGATAATATGAGAGGGCTGGTTCAGTCTTCTCATAAAGCACAAAGATCCTTAGACTATTTGATAGTTCCCTTACAGTGATCTTTCTAATATAAAAATGACAAACAAGTAGTCCACTGTCAATATAATGAGAGATGAAAAAGTTGTTTTTGTAGAACTACTATTAATGTTATAGAATGTTAAGCAGCATCATCTGTTTTAATGTGATTTTAGTGTCATATCAAGATATGACTCCACATTTTATTCCGAGAAATTCTTTATTTCGTCTTAGCAAGTCATACTGATAGAATATCAGGTAAGCAAAAGTTCCCCGCATTTCATCACAGCGAAAATTTCATACCCTTGAAAAGCAAATGATAGGAAAATTCCAGACAAGAAAGGCTGGTTAAATATATTTAGAATAAGGAAACATTAAAAGGTCATGAGTAGATAGATGTACGAACATGAGATTCAATCCTGAAGCATAGATGCATACCTTGACATGATGAGGTGAGCTTGTGGTAAGTCAGGAAGCATGCCGACAGATCCTTCACCTTTGGCCTGGCAGGGATGTGATAAATAGGATACCTAATTGACAACAGAAAACAGTAAAATTGGAGATTAGAATAAGCTCGAATTTTCATCTCTACCTCCCAATAAAGAAACAAAAAAAAAACTTCCGAAAATTCAAAATAACTATCTGTCCATTGTATCACTAAATCATCAGAAGGATATGTAGTTGAATGTCATTTTCATTTGTCATTTTATGATTGACTATAATTCCCTATGTCATAGAGAACCCAAGAACATTCCAATCATGGATTTCAGAATGATTGCAGGAAAAAAATGCCAGAAAACCTGATTAATTGGATCATTTCTTTCGGAAACTGGATGAGCAATGCAGAAAATAAGCCTACCAGGCAACCGACATCCAGCTAGCCGGCGACAGCTCCGCGCTCTCGAACGACATCAGGCCCGGATGGATGCTAGCTAATTCCCGGACCTAACAAAGCAAAAGAATCAGAAAACAGAGCACAGAAAAATAACAATTCATCAGCCAAACAAGAGGAGCGCAGAATGTACCTTTTCCAAGAGGGGTGGCCTTCCAAAAGGCGTGTTGTTCTCGATAAATTCGAAGTAAAGGTACCCGAACTGCTCTTGTGCTCGTCGGATACCTTCATGATGCAAGCCTGCATCCTCCTGAACAGCAGAACCCCTGGGATCAACCAGCGTCCTGTATGCACTCCCATTACTCCAGCAATTGCTCGCGCCATTCCTATTTCGACAGAGGAATGCGATCGAGGTCAGTTGCGAGGTCTGTTTACATTGAAAACATCAGAATTCAATCGCAAGGACTCGATGAAGGACCTAGAGGAAGCACGGGATTTGTTCGTATATATCTGGATGGCTGATAGATATGGCACGTAGTACTGGTCCACAATGTCTCCACCATGGAGGAGGACCTCAGCACCGGCACCATAGGCACTCCACTCGGTGTACTGGCCCCAGAGGTCTCTCAGGTTGAAACACTCAACGGTGTCCCTTCCTGCCGGGAGCCAAAGGCTGTTCCAGTCTTCCAAAGACCGCTGCATTAACAACACATATAAATCTTCTTTTTTTTCTCTCTTGTGAGGATTGCTTTTCAAACATTCAAGTTTAAAAAAAAAAAAAAAACAGTCTGTAAGGAAAGGAATGGATTTTGAAACAAAATTTCCAGAAAAGAAACAAGAAAATACAACTTATCGCATAGACAAGGAAAAAGATCCAGATCGGAAGAGAATGTGGCTTCTTTAGAGTAGGAGACCGTGATCTCCAAAGAAAATCCAATAGAAGAAACAAAATTGTCGACTATCCATATCTACACGTCTATTCTAGTTTCCAACAATGGTAAAAAAAGAAGAAAAAAAAAATCTTCGAAGACTCTAACCATGTGGGTCTCCATGCACAATAAAAGGAAACCTCAAATGAAAGCGTGATTCCGACATTAGTCCGAAAAACTGAAGAAAAATGCCAAATAAGCCACTTCCAAGTCCAACCATCAATCGTCATACTTCGTACTCGTATCCATTCCAAAACACATATACCCCGTTACAAAAATCAAAGCAGAGATGCACCAAAAAGATATACAGGTATAAATCAAACGGAAACAGTTAAAAAAGGGCCGAAGAAACGACTTGTAAAAATTAATCGTTTCATTGTTGATCTACAAAGCCAGAGCAGGAAGGGTAGCAGAAGAGGATGATATCAAAACGATGAGTGTCGGTACTTGAGATCGATAATTAGTCACGATTAAAAATAACAAAACAGACCAGGAAAAGAAGAAAAAAGGAGGAAGGAAAGGGCGGGGCAAAAAGATGGGATTTTTTTTTTTGAGAGCAAAGAGAGAGGACCTTTGGAAGGGTGTGACTCGGCACAGAGGGCGTCGTGGAGTTGATGAAGGACTGGAGGTTGGAGTGTCCTGCGCTCGAGCTTGAGGCCATCTCGAAGTCTGCCGCTGTCGCTGTCGCTCCCTCCTTTGTTTTCCTAATATAAACATTCCACCAGCACCGCCGACAGAAATCAGGTCCTTTTACCAAAACTCGAAAGAAAAGCTACAGAAGAAACGAAGTACAGAGAAGGAAGAAGAAGAGGGGGAACGGTAGGATACCGGAGTTGGAGAAGACGAAGAGGACGATCAAGAAGAGAAGAACGGGAAGAAGAGATCGGGTTGGAGATGGCTGCGAACTCTCTTTCTCTCGCGCTGTGGGAATGAGAAAGGGAAGTGGAGACTGAGAGCCTGAGTCACCCCCTACACAGACTGGCCTTAAATACACGACGGCACGAGGAAAACACCCACAGGAAACTGAATTTGGAAAGCTCTGTCATCATTCCATCAATGTGCTCTCTCTCTCTCTCTCTCTCTCTCCCCCCCCCTCCCCCTCCCACCCCCAACTCAAAAACAAGAACTACCCGTTATTATCACGTCAGAAAGCAGAGCGAAAGGGGATGGAGACGGAGATGGAAAGAGAGGAAGGGAATTGAATGCAGAGAAGGAGGGGGGATGGATAGGGAGAAGAAAGGACACTTGGAAGGGCCTTCACATGTTAATGCAGCGCATCGTAGTTCATAATCTGTCTTTTTGATACCCCCCCTACTGCCAGAGAAAACTCCTTTTGGATTCTTCTCCCTTAAAGCAAAACTGCCTCTCCCTCTTCTCTCTCTCTCTCTCCCCTCTCCCTCACGCTCCACCCCCAGATGCGTGTCTGTATATGAAAGAGAGAGAGAGAGAGAGAGAGAGAGAGAAGAAAAGGAGAGGACGAGCAGCAGAGAAGAACAGGGGATGGAGGTCGGAAAAGGAAATTATACCGGAACGCCGGTTTCGGTTGTTTGGTTTTGTCGCTTCGTCACCCCCTGTACCACTGCGTTCCGATGGGCTCCGTGGGGAGAAATTATACCCTTCACCGCGTGCACCACGTGGGCGTGGAGCGAGGCGACTCGGGCATCACTCGGCGGAGGTGGTTTGGCTAAAAAAAAAGGTAGTAAAAGAAGGAAAGGTGTTGAGAGGTTAATGGTCTCATATGGAGAACCATGAATGTGGTTCTCCATATACATTGATCCATTAACCCAACACGTTATATAATTTATTGGCTGTTAAAAATATAAATGTACTGAAAGAGGACTACATTGAATATGGATTTAATAGGGATAAGGTTGGAGTAATTGAGACCTATCCATCCCTTGAATTAATTTTTATTTTATATTTAATCTTTATCTGAAATTTTTATTCTTATTCTTTATATTTTGACAGACATTTTTATGTTAAAGTCCTCTATCCTTGTACGCATGAAATCCTGTGCAAAATATATAGAGGTGTGCAAAAACTGGCTGAAGCAGTCCCCAAACTATTCGCTTTGGTTCAATTTACATCAATTTGAGAAAGGTTTGAATCAAAAAAAAAATTCAATCGATTTTGTTTTAATTTTTTAAAAATTAATTTAAACCGAATAAGCCCAACCCTATATATTTTATTTCTAAATTTATTATATTTCATATGCATATTGTTGGGGGAAAAACCCCAAGTCATACATCCACGAAGGCGCTCGGCCGAAGTACACCGACCGGAAAGCCGCTCGGCCGAAGAGCGCCGACCGGAAAGCTGCTCGGCCAAGGAGTGCCGACCGGAAAGCTGCTCGGCCAAAGGATGCCGACCAGGAAGGCGCTCGACTAGAGGGCGCCGACCAGAGTGCGCGCCAAGAGGTGCCCCACCCAAAATAAGCTGCTCGGTTAGAAAATGCCGACCAAAGACAGCGCCAAGGCGCTCTGCTAGAAGGTGCTCGCCTAAAGGGCGCCGACCAGGAGTACTCAAAGCAGCCCCGCCACAGGGCGCCCCATTGGGCGACCAGCTCGGCTCGGCACCCTTGCCGAGCCGATGCCTTAACCAAATGTTCAACCTCCGCCTAAAGTCCAAGGGACTTGACAACTCCTACGGCTTGCGACCTGCCACTATCTCCAAGCCATCAAGGCATAAGATCTCCGCAGGCGTTCGGCACGACCTGCCATTAATCCATGAGACTCCCTCAAGTCTCCGATGCACTCAGGCATTTAATGAACACGGCCCAAGACGATCTCCGGATCACTGAACCATCAGAGCGTATGGCTCTACCTGACCGCCGGTTCATTCGGTAATAAATGCACTTACCATCCACAGACCTCAGGCCCGCTACGGCCGGCGGTTCAACCACTCCAACAGGTCCGATCGACCGTGACAACTCCCTGGTTCCGGTCTGATTCGGCCCCGTTCTCCACTACGCCATAAATGGGCCAAATCGTGCCCAATTATTACAGACAAGGACAAATCCCCCGGTTACCTCCCAGGTAACGTAATCCCCTCCTATAAAAGGGAACCTGGGAGAACCAAGGGAGGGGGAGGACAACAAAAACGGAAACAGATCCCCGGGACTGAACCCGCCGGGAAGCACAGACACAAGGGAGGACATCATCCTCTTCGTCTTCTTTATCTTATCCAAATGTTCTTGCTGTCTTCTCCAGATACTCTCTTCCCTGCTCTCTCCACATATTGGCCCCCTCTGACTTAAGCATCGGAGGGCCGGCGCCGGGGAGCCCGGCCACCGGCTTTTTGCAGGACTTACACCCCTCCAGGAGGACGTCACCGGCCGGCGCGCCGCCGTCCGCCCTTCCGGTAGCGGAGCTCCTCCTCCCCCTGTCCTGGCTTCGTGGCCCTGCACCCACGCCCCACGGTGGAGGACGCAGCCGGCCGGCGCACCGCCGTCCGCCCCCTGTAGCAGCGGAGCTCCTCCTTCTCCGGCTTCGCGGCGGCCCTCGGGTCCAATTTCCAGCAACAGTTGGCGCTAGAGGAAGGGCCCGAGTTCGCTGCCATGAAGCTAAGAAGCAAAGGGGCTTCCAACGCCTCTCGACGTCCACCATCCAGTCCTGAGCATTCCGTCCGAAACTCACCACCTCCGGCCGAGTCAACCCCTCAAGTCCTGCCGGAGCAGTTTGATGCCCTGGTGCAACAAGTGCAAGCCTTGGCTACCGCTGTCCAAAGCTTGCAACCCAGGGGCATCCCAACGGCACCGTCTCCTCCAGCTCCAGCTCAACCGGAGCCTCCTACAAGCGGACTTCCGCTTCGAGGCCAGGACTCCCAAGTCCAGGCCTCCCTCTGGAGAGAGCACCCAGCCAGAGGCTACGGAGGCTGGCCACAGCCTTCAGAAGCTGAGTCGGTTCCAGGGCAACCTGCGCTCGAACGAACCGCTGCAGCGATCCTCCAGAATGATGAACTCGACAAGAAGGTCGAGAAGTTGGAGCGCCAAATCCAGGCACTCCACGGGAAAAAATCAGGACGTGATAACGACTTCGAGTTCACTACGAAGTCTCCCTTCTCCCCGGAGATCGAAGATGAACCGGTCCCACCACGGTTCAAGATGCCCCAGGTGGAGCCCTACAACGGCAAGGCTGATTCCCTGGACCACCTGGAGAGTTACCGGGTCTTAATGGCCCTACAAGGAGCCTCGGAGGCCATGATGTGCAAAGCTTTCCCGGCGACACTCCGAGGGCCAGCCCGGCTTTGGTTTACCGGGCTGAAGCCAAGTACTGTCTCTTCCTTTGAGCAGCTCGGCAAACAATTTGCTGGCAACTTTGCCGCCAGCCAGCCCCAGCGGCGGACATCTGACTCCCTCCTTGACATCAAACAAAAGGAGGGAGAATCCTTCAAGGAGTACTTGGACCGGTTCACCGCCGCAACATGGGAGGTCCGGGAGCTTGACCAGTCAATCGCCATGTCAGCATTGAAGACTGGAGCCCGGTCCTACAGATTCCTCTTCTCGATCGAGAAGAATTTCCCCACGGACCTCACCGAAATGTTCGCTCGGGCGCGGAAGTATGCCAAGGCAGAAGAGGCCGTGGCAGTTAGGCGGGGTGGAACCGAGCAGAACCCCAAAAAAAGACGCCGCGAGGAGCGCGGCCGACCCAGAAGCCCGTCTCCACGACGAGCTAAGAATCCGCCCCGCCCGAAGAGTCCACCCCGGTTGAGAGGACCGCCGCAGCAGAGGTCACTCCGCCCGAAGTTCCCACTGCAGGCCCGTGCACCTGAAGGGAGGTATGAAAAGTATACTCCCCTCAATGCTCCTCGGGCTGAAATCCTCATGGAGATTGAGAGTCGGGATTGCATCCGGCTCCCCCCTCCAAAGCCAGACACCAGAATCCGGCGTGATCTCCGGAAGTATTGTCGTTTTCACCGGGATCACGGCCATGATACCGAGGATTGTTATCAGCTCCGAAATGAGATCGAAGCACTCATTCGCCGAGAGGTGCTCGATCGGTTTGTGCAAGGCCGGCGTGAAGGGAAGAAGCCAGCCGAAGGAGCAGCACAGCCTGAAGGTTCCAATGCCAACAGGCCCATCGCCGGCGTCATCAACACTATCCGAGGAGGGACCTCGGCTGGGGAAGCCTCAGGGGAAGGAGCCTCCTCGAAGCGCCCGCGCACCTCTGAAGCCATCTTCTTCTCAGATGACGATCTAGAGGGAGTCGAAACTCCCCATGATGATGCCATGGTCATCTCCATGATCATAAATAAATTTGATGTAAAACGCATCCTGGTTGATAATGGAAGCTCGGCGAATGTTTTGTATTTTGATGCTTATTGTAAAATGGGGATGACAAAAGAACAGCTACGGAGGATGAATGCTCCGCTAGTTGGATTCACTGGGGATTCAGTCCCAGTAGAGGGCGAGATCGACCTTCTGGTCACAGCCGGGCTCGCCCCTCGTGAAAGTACCGTGGGTATGAGCTTCCTTGTGATACGCCTGCCCTCGATTTACAACGCCATCCTTGGAAGGCCAGGACTCAACGCCCTCCGAGCAGCGGTCTCAACTCACCACCTGCTGATGCGATTCTCCACCAGCCAGGGAGTCGGTGAAGTCCGAGGGGACCAAATAGTGGCAAGGCGATGCTACCTAGCGACCCACGAGGCAAGACGACCAGCCGAGGTGCCCGCCCCAACGACTGACCAGCCCTCAACTGAAGTTATGGAGGCACGGGTCAACCCCCAGAAAGAGCGGGTAGAGCCTGGTGAGTTGTTAATTCAAGTTCCCTTACGAGAGAACTTTCCCGAGCTAACCGTGCAGGTCGGCTCTGGCCTTGGCGAAAACGAGAGGAGTCGCCTCGTCGACTTCCTACGGGACAATATGGATGTCTTCGCCTGGTCGCCTGTAGACATGCCGGGGATAGACCCGGAGGTCATGGTCCACCGGCTTCAGGTGAAGCCGACCTGCAAGCCCGTGCGACAAAAGAAGCGAGGCGCCGCCCCTGAACGACAACGAGCAGCAGCCGAGGAGGTCGGCAAGCTCCTTGAAGCCGGCTTCATCCGGGAGATATCCTACCCGGAATGGCTTGCCAATGTGGTCCTCGTCAAAAAAGCTAGCGGAAAGTGGCGTATGTGCGTGGACTACACCGACCTGAATAAAGCCTGCCCGAAGGACAGCTTTCCACTTCCCAGCATCGACCAGCTCGTGGACTCCACCTCGGGTCACGAGCTGCTGGCATTCATAGACGCCTTTTCCGGATATAACCAGATCCGCATGGCGCCAGAAGACGAGGAAAAGATAGCCTTCATCACCGACGGGGGAACCTACTGCTACAAAGTGATGCCATTCGGTCTAAAAAATGCCGGGGCGACTTATCAAAGGCTGGTCAGCCGGATCTTCAAAGACCAAATAGGCCGAAACATGGAGGTCTACGTGGATGACATGCTGGTGAAAAGCAAGGCGGCGCAAGACCACATAGCCGACCTCAATGAAGCATTCTCCACACTCCGAAAGTACCAGATGAAGCTCAACCCAGCTAAATGTGCATTCGGGGTCACCTCCGGCAAATTCCTCGGCTTCATCATTACACAACGAGGAATCGAGGCCAATCCAGAGAAGATCCGAGCCCTCCAAAGGATGACGCCTCCCAGGACGGTCAAGGAGGTACAGCGGCTCACGGGCCGAGTGGCAGCCCTCGGGAGGTTTATCTCCCGCTCAGCCGAGCGCTGCCTTCCATTCTTTGCAGCCCTCAAGAAGCCGAAGAACTTTTTGTGGTCGGACGAGTGCCAACAATCTTTTGAAGAGCTCAAGCACCTGCTGGCTTCCCCTCCCCTACTCACGAAGCCTCAACAGGGTGAGCTCCTCTACTTGTATTTAGCTGTCTCCCCTGTAGCAGTAAGCTCGGTCCTGGTCCGAGAGGAGGAGAAACTTCAGAAATCGGTGTATTACACCAGCCGGGTCTTAAGGGATGCTGAGACCCGATACTCCAAGCTTGAGAAGACCGCCTATGCTTTGGTCATCTCAGCTCGGAGGCTCCGACCCTACTTCCAAGCTCACACAGTGGCTGTGCTGACTGACCAGCCGATCAAGCAGATCCTGCAGAGATCAGATCGTGCGGGTCGGATCACTAAATGGGCCATTGAGCTCGGGAAATTCGACATTGAGTACCGGCCCAGACAGGCGATCAAAGCACAAGCACTCGCAGACTTTAGCCGAGTGCACCATACCAGATGAGGTCGAGCCTGAACCTGAGCCACCGCTGGAGCGGACCCCGAGTTTTACATGGGCTCTACATGTCGATGGCTCTTCAAACTCGGGGGGTAGTGGAGCAGGATTTATTCTCACCAGCCCGGAGGGGGTGGTCGCCGAGCAGGCCCTGCGCCTCGAGTTTCCTGCTTCCAATAACATGGCGGAGTATGAAGCGCTCGTCGCCGGGCTTAAGCTAGCCAAAGAGCTAGGAGTGAAGGACTTGAAGGCCTTCAGTGATTCTCAGCTCGTCGTCAACCAAATTGTGGGCGACTTCGGAGCCAGAGACCCGACCATGCAGAAGTATCTCCAGAAGGTACGGGATCTCGCCTCGACCTTGGACTCTTTCCACATTCAACATATTGCCAGGTCGGAGAATCTCAGGGCCGACCAGCTATCAAAGCTGGCGTCCTCTCGCATGAGCGAGCTTCCCAAAGAGGCAGTCCTGGAATATCTCCAAAAGCCCAGCACAGACGAGCCCGAGCAGACCCTCTGCACCGAGCTCGAGCCAAGCTGGATGGATGGACTCATCAGCTATCTGCAAGACGAAACCCTCCCTGCTGATGTACGAGAGGCTCGCCGAATCAAGCGCCTCGCCACCCGATACATACTATACGAGAGAAAGCTCTATCGGAAATCCTTCACCTCTCCCCTTCTCAGATGCCTTCGCCCAACGGAAGCTAATTATGCCCTGCGCGAAGTCCACGAAGGAATTTGTGGAAACCATCTGGGAGGACGAGCCTTGGCCCATAAAATTCTGCGCCAAGGATATTATTGGCCGACACTCCAGAAGGATGCTATGGATTTCGTCCAAAGATGCGACCGGTGCCAAAGGAACGCCAATGTTCAGCGCCGGCCCTCGGCTCCTTTGACTTCTATCAGCTCCCCTTGGCCTTTTGCCCAGTGGGGAATTGACATCCTCGGGCCATTTCCTCTGGCCACCGGGCAAAGGAAGTTCCTGGTCGTCTCCATCGACTACTTCACTAAGTGGGTGGAAGCTGAGCCCCTCGCCCGGATCACCGAGCAGAAGATGCGGGATTTCGTTTGGAAGTCCATCATTTGCAGATTTGGGCTCCCCCGCATCCTTATCTCTGACAACGGTCGCCAGTTCGACAACATCCATTTCAGAGAGTTCTGCTCCGAGCTTGGCATTGACCACCGCTTCACCTCGGTCGCGCATCCTCAGACAAACGGAGAAACCGAGGTAACAAATCGTACTATTTTGCAGGGTCTCAAAACCAGGCTCGACAAATCCAAAGGACAATGGGTCGAAGACCTATACAATGTCCTGTGGGCTTACCGGACTACGTTCCGCGTCCCCACCGGCGAGACTCCCTTCAACCTGACATATGGGACGGAGGCCGTCATTCCACTAGAGATTGGGCTCCCCTCTCCAAGAGTCGAGCACCACGATGCTAGCTCCAACTCTTCGCAGCTCAGAGGCAACCTCGACCTGATCGAGGAAACAAGGGAGGTCGCCCGAGTGCGTATGGCGAGGTACCAACAAAAGACAGCTCAGTACTACAACGCCAGGGTCAAAGTCAAATCTTTCAAACCAGGGGACCTTGTCCTAAGAAGAGCTGAAACCTCCCGACCAACTGAGCGAGGGAAGCTGGCCCCGAATTGGGAAGGACCATACCGAGTCACGCGCATTCGCCGACCCGGAGCTTATCAATTGGAGTCTCTAGATGGGACTCCCATTCCGCGGAGCTGGAGCTCTGAAAATCTCCGCGTGTACCACCAGTAGAACCCTAAGGGGTACCTCATTATTCAACCATTAAATTTCATTCTATGAATTTCACTCTATGAATTTCATTTCACGATAAACTGATGGTTTGCGAACTTATTCCGAGCTCACCAATTTTCTTGATTATCTCATGGCATCAGGTTTATTCTTCTTCCCTAACCACGGTTGGGATGCCCTGATACCTCGGGATGATGGAGTACCTGCGTGGACTCCCTAAAGATGTCCATGAGTTTGTGGTGCGCTCTCCATCAACGAGCTCGGCTCGTTCTCCTACCCTGGCCACGGTCAGGATGCCCCGAGACGTCGGGATGCCCCGGTTACCGGGAAGCTCGAGGCGTCGAGACATGAGTAACGGTCCTCTCTGACCGGACGAGCTCAGCTCGTGCTCCATCGACTATTGAGTAGCGGTCCTCTCTGACCGGACGAGCTCGGCTCGTGCTCCATCGACTATTGAGTAGCGGTCCTCTCTGACCGGACGAGCTCGGCTCGTGTTCCATCGACTATTGAGTAGCGGTCCTCTCTGACCGGACGAGCTCGGCTCGTGTTCCATCGACTATTGAGTAGCGGTCCTCTCTGACCGGACGAGCTCGGCTCGTGCTCCATCGACTATTGAGTAGCGGTCCTCTGACCGGACGAGCTCGGCTCGTGCTCCATCTATTGAGTAGCGGTCCTCTGACCGGACGAGCTCGGCTCGTGCTCCATCTATTGAGTAGCGGTCCTCTGACCGGACGAGCTCGGCTCGTGCTCCTACCCCGACCTCGGCCGGGATGCCTCGAGACGTCGAGATGCCCCGGTTCATCGGGATGCCCCGATACATTGGGATGTTGTCTTTATTGGCCAAACGAGCTCGGCTCATTCTTTACCAACTTCAACCAACGAGCTCGGCTCGTTCCTTCATCGCTGGATTTCTCTGCCGACGTCCCCAAAGAACGGAGTCCGAGCAGAGAAGCGTCTTCAGTCGCCTCGGTGCAAGGACGCATACGGTACAAGGTACCCATTTATTTAATGTTTTTACATTATCTATTCTGCTTTTGGATTTCTCTGCCGACGTCCTCGAAGAACGGAGTCCGAGCAGAGAAGCGTCTTCAGTCGCCTCGGCGCAAGGACGCACACGGTACAAGGTACCCATTTATTTAATGTTTTTACATTATCTATTCTGCTTTTGGATTTCTCTGCCGACGTCCTCGAAGAACGGAGTCCGAGCAGAGAAGCGTCTTCAGTCGCCTCGGCGCAAGGACGCACACGGTACAAGGTACCCATTTATTTAATGTTTTTACATTATCTATTCTGCTTTTGGATTTCTCTGCCGACGTCCTCGAAGAACGGAGTCCGAGCAGAGAAGCGTCTTCAGTCGCCTCGGCGCAAGGACGCACACGGTACAAGGTACCCATTTATTTAATGTTTTTTACATTATCTATTCTGCTTTTGGATTTCTCTGCCGACGTCCTCGAAGAACGGAGTCCGAGCAGAGAAGCGTCTTCAGTCGCCTCGGCGCAAGGACGCACACGGTACAAGGTACCCATTTATTTAATGTTTTTACATTATCTATTCTGCTTTTGGATTTCTCTGCCGACGTCCTCGAAGAACGGAGTCCGAGCAGAGAAGCGTCTTCAGTCGCCTCAGCGCAAGGACGCACACGGTACAAGGTACCCATTTATTTAATATTTTTTACATTATCTATTCTGCTTCTGGATTTCTCTGCCGACGTCCTCGAAGAACGGAGTCCGAGCAGAGAAGCATCTTCAGTCGCCTCGGCGCAAGGACGCACACGGTACAAGGTACCCATTTATTTAATGTTTTTACATTATCTATTCTGCTTTTGAATTTCTCTGCCGACGTCCTCGAAGAACGGAGTCCGAGCAGAGAAGCGTCTTCAGTCCCCTCGGCGCAAGGACGCATATGGTACAAGGTACCCATTCATTTAATGCTTCTACATTGTCTTGGATTTTTCTCTGCCGATGTCCTCAAAGAACGGACGCCGAGCAGAGGAGCGTCTTCAATCGCCTCGGCGAAGGAGTGCTCATGACACCAGCATATCATTACACTAAGTCCGGTGAATTTCCGTCACGAGTTGACGAGCATTCGACCCATTCGTTGGAAACGAATCTGGTCCGCCCCGGCAATGCGAGGGTCGAAGTTCACTAATTACGCAAAAATTTTAAGTCCTAGAGACCGCCTTAGGGCTCGGTCGAATTCTGGACTGAGCTCGGAAAGACTTTCCGAGCCCAAATCCTTGGCATAGGCACAAGCGTTGCTAAACCACTGGTTGAAGGACCAAGCAATGGAGCTCGGCAAGCCAAACTTAAACTCAAACCCTGTGGCGGGTAAAGCTCAGGCCCTATCCTCGGAACCTAAAACGGATCCGAGCAGAAGACGAGTTTTCGGAAGAGGAAATGTATATTCATTTCAAAAAGGCCCGTAGGCTAAGTACAAAATTTGGGTTCGGCCCTTACAAGTACGGGAGGCCATCCCGACTTCACAAAACAAAACAGAATTACACTAAGACCCGAGCTCGACCACCTCGGCTTCGGCAGTGTCGGGAGCGGCGGGCTCAGCAGTCGGGACCTCGACCTCAGCAGCGATGAGAGTAGCCTCGGGGGCGGCTTCGGTCGCCTCGGCCTCCGGAATATCTGCCTCCGCATCCGGCCTTTCGACCCCTGCTCCCGGTTGGAGCAAGTTCACGTCAAAATCCGGGAGGAGCCGCCGCAATTGATTGCGGAAATCCCGGAAGCCCTGGATCAGCCCATTCACACCCTCCTCCTCCAGGAGGTCTGTTCGTCCTTTCCTGTCTAACTAAAAATATGCTAGACAAATCGTTGTACCGACGAACAGAAGTTAAATTTAAATTTCTACTCTTACCTTTTCTACTCGAAGAATAGTGGTTGTAAGAGGTCGATCCACAGGGAGGCAATTGGAGTTGCTTAAAAATAAAAACGTTCACTCGGATTCAAAATTGATTTTTGAATAATCAAAGGAAAACATTACGTCGGGGATGTTTGAATGATTCTCTGGTCTACTAGAGAATGTTTTCTACTTGAAGAATAAACAAAAGAAAGAAAGAAAACTTTGTAATTGAGAATGTAATGCAGAGTAGCGGTCAAGCAGCAAAGAAAAATATTTAAATAAGATTTTCAGTACAAATAAAATAAATTGCAGGAATTAAACTGAAACTTAGAACATAGATTGCATAAAAGAAAAAAAATAGAAATTAATTTGAATCTAGAACAGGGATTGCATGAAAGAAAATTGATGGATTTCATAAAAGGGAAACTGATTACAATTAAAAATGGAGATTAGAGGCCTAATACTCCTTCTATTTTGCAAATCAAATAAAGAAAGAAAAAAATAAAAACAAATTACTTCTCTTTTTCCTCTCTCTCTCTCTCCCGGTGGAACATAAAATATATTTTTTTATCTTCTTCTTCTTCCCAAGAACAGAGTAATACTCTGTTTCTTCTTCTCCCTTAGACCAGCCGAGCCCTCTCCTCTCTTGGCCTCCACCGAGCACACCCCCTTCCTCTTCTTCTTCCCTCCTTCTTATAGCTCTTGGAGACGCGTTGGGGGTGAGCTGGCAGCGACGGTGATTGCGGAGCGCTGGGATTTTAGCCATGTGAAGAATGCGGTCGCTGAGATTCCGAAAGACAGCTGGGAACGTTGATCACGGAGCTCGGACGCAGCTCCGGACGCTGGGAGGAGGCGATCGCACGCGGATGAGGCGGAGGGAGCTGATCTGGATGGTGATCCGTGGCTGGGGGTGGTGATTCACGGATAATGGGATGAGCTTGGATCACGGCTGGATCACAGGGTCGTTGGGAGCTGAAGCGGAAGGGAGGGACACGGCTTCCTTCTTCGGGTGCTGCTGGGATCTCGCATGATCCGTGGGGAAACGGCTGGATCCGGATGAAGGGCGCAGCGGGATCGATGGGAGGAAGCTGGGACGGATGCCACGGCTGTGAAGGAAGGTGGGCTGCTGAGATCTTCCTTGCTGGGAGGCGAATCGTCCGGGATTGCACGCGGAAGAGGAAGGATGTTGGGGCTTCTTTCACGGACGCGAGATTGCTGGGAGCTGAGATTTGCTGATGGGCGTTGCTGGCATGTGGTGGAGACGCGGTGAAGACGTGGTGCAGACGCGGTGCGGGATCCGTGGAGGCGTGATCGTCGGTAGGAGCCATTCATGGGAACGTTGGAGGCCGCTGCGGGATTGACGTGATGCGGAGGAGGTGGAGTCTCCTGTGATCGCACGGACCGCGGAATGAAGCTGGCACGGTGGCTGGCTTGGAGGAGCTGATCTGCCGTGGATCCGGGAAGAGTTAGACTTGAATTGAGCTCGGGCTGCTGCGCATTGGACTCAAACCCAATGTTATTGGGTCTTTTGGACTCCTTGCACTCAAACACAAATACAATATTAATTAATTAATTTTATTATTAAAAACTAACTATAATACTAATTATGGTGGTACGATGATTGCACTTTTGTGCTTTCATCACACCCCCCAACTAGCTTATTGCTAGTCTCTAGCAATTTAGTGCGAAAATAAGAGTGCAAAAGTGTTATTTATTATATAAATATACTAAGATAAATACTCACTTTCGTAGAGCATCACGATTGCACTTAGCATGTGCAACAAGCCGTTAAACCCCTAGGTTACCCTAGCGGACGAGTGTTGTCTCGTGAGGGTTTGCAGTGAAGTTACCCACAAACTTCATTAGTCAGGGATTTCCAAATTTTAACTCGAAATTTGAACAAGTATTACTGTATGAAACTAGGATTGCAAGGACAATAGAGACTTGTTGTTATCATATTTAAACAGACTCTAACTCAAATTTCATTATACCCCATCTATCTGCTAACAAGTCAAGAATGTAGTGAGGTGCAAGATAGTATCATATAAATGAGTGGCTTTTACTTTACTTCCAACATGATTACTTTAGTTTTCAAGACTTTCTAGAGTTAAATGGTAATGAACACCCCGGATTTATTTATTCAATTTTTTTTTTTTTTTTTTTTTTTCAGACTGAGTGCTAAGAAGAATGACTTGTGCAATATCTAGCCTTATTAAGCTTTCTAGCTAACCCATGTAGCGAGTGTTAGACCAATGACTCCCGATCCAGATGGCTCAGGGCACTAGGTGTAGAAACACCCTAACAGGCTTAATAACTCAGGTTAACTAGGCTTCAAGGCCAAATTAGTCACTCAGAGTTTAATCTCAATCATCCTCACCTTTTTACGCGAACACTCGCTGCTTGCCAGGCAGGAGGCCCGGTTACTCAGTGAGAAGACTTAAATTAAACTCATTATTTTATTTTATTTTATTTTATTTTTTTTTTTTGGTTAGGCTAGGGTGTTCATCACACATATAACTCTAAATTATCCCAAAAATTAAAAGTATTCATATTAGTCGTAAGTTTACATACCCCACTATTCATGTGCTTACGTGTAGGTGCTAACTCATCTTGTATCATGTTAGCAGAAGATAGGTGGGATGAAAACTTAAGCTAGAACTGCTATCATATTTCTTAACTCAAAGCTATTGTCAGAGCAATTCCTAGTTTGTACAGCCAAAAAGATTAGAGTTTGAGTTAAAAATTTGAAATTCCCTTTTTTTTATTTATTTTTTTTTTGAAATTTTAAAAAAAATCAAAAATATTCTCTCCCCTTTTTTTTTTTTTGAAGAAAAATCAAAAATATTCTCAACCCCCATACCTAAATCTAACATTGTCCTCAATGTTAAAGAAAATTTAAAGCAGTAAGAGGACAGAGGAGAAGGTACCTGATATGGGCGGGTAAATTGGGGCAAAATACCCCCAAACCTGCAATTTTTTTTTTTATTATTATTATTATTTTTTTTTTTTGAGAACAGGAACATGTTGGGTTGCCTCCCAAGAGCGCTAAGTTTTATGTCTTCAGCCAGACAATTCTAATTCATTCATGATAAACAGGGTCGGTCAGAAGTGTCTCCTCAACTTCTGGACTCAGATACTCAAGGTATGGTTTTAAACGATGTCCATTGACTTGAAAGGACCTACCATCCTTGGTATTGCATATTACTACTGCACCATGCGGGTGCACTTTCTCTACTGTGTATGGGCCAGTCCAGCGAGATTTAAGTTTTCCAGGGAATAGATGTAATCGAGAATCATATAGAAGGACTTTTTGTCCTTGGTGAAATTCCTTACGAATGATCATTTTGTCATGCATGATCTTCATGCGATCTTTGTACTTCTTGGCACACTCGTAAGCATCGTTTCTAATTTCTTCAAGCTCATCGAGTTGAAGCTTCCTATGTTCTCCTGCTTTGTCAAGATCGAAATTTAAATGTTTAATAGCCCAATAGGCCTTGTGCTCTAACTCAACAGGTAAATGGCAGGCCTTGCCATAGACAGTTCTATATGGAGACATTCCAATTGGTGTTTTGTAAGCCGTCCGATATGCCCACAGTGCATCTGTTAGCCTAAGAGACCAATCCTTTCGAGATGTATGAACAGTTTTTTCAAGGATGGTCTTGATCTCCCGATTGGAAATTTCGACTTGTCCACTTGTTTGTGGATGATATGGTGTACTGACCTTATGATTAATGTTGTACTTTCTCATAAGGGCTTTAAAGATTTTATTACAAAAATATTTCCCCCCATCACTAATGATAGCACGAGGGGTGCCAAAACGAGCAAAGATAGATTCTTTAAGGAACTTGATCACCACTTTGTGATCATTGGTCTTACACGCGATAGCCTCAATCCATTTTGATACATAGTCAACTGCCACAAGAATGTACTGATGCCCAAACGACATAGGAAAAGGACCCATAAAATCAATACCCCAAACATCGAAAATTTCTATAATTAAGATAGGGTTCAGGGGCATCTCATTCTTTCTCGAAAGTTTTCCTAATCGTTGACATCGATCGCAAGATTTACAATAGTCATGCGCATCTCGAAAAAGTGTGGGCCAATAAAATCCGCACTGCAAAACTTTTGCAGCAGTTTTCTTCCCACTAAAATGACCACCACAAGCATGGTCATGACAAAAGAAAAGGACATTCCTTTGATCATGTTCAGGGATGCATCGTCTAATGATTTGATCAGGACAGTATTTGAACAAGTATGGTTCATCCCAAAAATACCACTTCACACGAGCTAGGAAGCGAAATTGTTCCTGTTTGGTCCAAGAGCTGGGCATTTGTTCAGTAACAAGGTAGTTGACTATGTCAGCATACCATGGAACATTGGTGTGGGAAATCATCATTAATTGTTCATCCGGAAAAGTTTCGGATACAGGTAAGGATTCCGCAGATGACTCAACAATCAGTCTGGACAAGTGGTCAGCTACTACATTTTCAGATCCCTTTTTATCTCGAATTTCGAGATCAAATTTCTGGAGCAATAGGATCCAACGAATGAGCCTCGCCTTAGCATCCTTCTTTGTGAGAAGGTACTTAAGGGCGGCATGATCAGAATAAATAAGGACCTTGGATCCTATTAGATAGGGACGAAATTTGTCTAGAGCAAAGACAACAGCCAACAATTCTTTTTCAGTGGTAGAATAGTTAAGTTGGGCATCATTCAGAGTTTTGCTCGCATAGTCAATCACATGGGGAAGCTTCCCCACTCGCTGACCTAGGACGGCACCTATTGCATAATCGGATGCGTCACACATGATTTCAAATGGCAGACTCCAATCAGGGGACCTTATGATGGGTGCTGAGGTTAGTTCAGACTTTAGTCTTTCGAAAGCAGTTATACAAATTGGCGAAAAATTAAAAGTAGCGTCTTTCGCCAACAAATCGCATAAGGGTTTCGACAATTTACTGAAATCCTTGATAAAGCGGCGGTAAAAACCCGCATGCCCTAAAAAGGATCTGACTTCCCTAACAGTCTTAGGAGGTGGCAATTTAGCAATTAATTCCACTTTGGCCTTATCCACCTCAATTCCTCTTTGTGACACAATGTGTCCCAAAACAATACCTGATTGGACCATAAAATGACATTTTTCCCAGTTAAGAACTAAATTTTTCTCTTTACATCGTTCTACAACAAGGATCAAGTGATGCAAACATTCATTAAAGTTAGATCCGAATACAGAAAAGTCATCCATAAAAACTTCTAAAAATTTCTCCACCATGTCGGAGAAAATACTCATCATACACCGCTGGAATGTAGCCGGTGCATTACATAACCCAAAAGGCATGCGACGATAGGCAAAAGTACCATAAGGACAGGTGAATGTGGTTTTCTCTTGATCCTCACGTGCAATTGGTACTTGGTTATATCCAGAATAACCATCAAGAAAACAGTAATGAGAGTGGCCAGCTAGACGTTCTAACATTTGATCAATGAAGGGTAGTGGGAAGTGGTCTTTCCTAGTCATGGCGTTAAGCTTCCTATAGTCGATGCATACTCGCCATCCCGTTTGGACTCGAGTAGGGACTAACTCATTGTGATCATTTTTCACCACAGTGATGCCAGACTTTTTAGGTACGACTTGAACTGGGCTTACCCACTGACTATCAGAAATAGGATATATAATCCCTGCATCTAACAGCTTGATGACCTCGGCTCGAACTACGTCCTTCATGATTGGATTAAGTCGCCTTTGTGGTTCTCTAGAAATTTTTGCATCTTCTTCTAGATGGATTTTATGTTGGACCACAGAAGGACTAATCCCCTTAATATCAGCTATAGACCAACTGATAGCTTCCTGATTCTTCCGAAGGATACTTAATAACTTCTCTTCCTGTTCTTTAGTTAGATTCGATGCAACTATAACAGGTAAGGTCTTGTTTTCCCCAAGAAATGCATACTTCAAGTTTTCGGGAAGGTCTTTGAGTTCTAGTTGTGGAGGTTTGACATTGGATGACACTAGCTGAGATTCCGAAATAGGCAATGATTCAAACTTGGTGGCCCATCTGCTAGTATCCATCACAGGAATGGAATCTAACAATGCATTAACCTCTTGACTTGACTCACAATCTTGACCAAAATTAGCCAAACATCTTTCTAATGGGTCAGAATAACTCGACTCTTCAAAAGAACTGCTAATTATATTCTCAATCATGTGAATTTCTTCCAAATCGTCCATCTCAGTTGACTGACTACTACTATGAAAAACATTGAGCTGGACAGTCATGTTCCCAAAGGCTAGAGTCATTATTCCATTTCGGCAACTAATCACAGCATTTGAAGTGGCCAAAAATGGTCTACCTAGAATCACCGGGATGTGACTTTCTGGATTTTTTACTGGTTCAGTTTCAAGGACTACAAAATCCACAGGGTAGTAGAATTCATTAACTTTTACAATCACATCCTCTACAATTCCTTTGGGATACTTCACAGTCCTATCTGCTAATGACAAGGTAATATTTGTGGACTTTAATTCTCCCAAACCTAGTTCGGTGTAGACAGAATAGGGTAATAGGTTCACACTTGCTCCTAAGTCTAATAGGGCTCTCCGAATGATGGTTTCTACTATTTTAATTTCAACAGTGGGGCAACCAGGGTCCTTGTATTTTGGGGCAATCTGTTGTTGAATAAGAGATGAGGCTTGTGCCGCCATCACAGCTTGCCTAGGAATACTGGTTTTTCTTTTCACCGTGGTTAGGTCTTTTAAGAATTTTGTATAGGAGAAAATCTGTCTGATGGCATCTAGGAAGGGTAAATTTATTTGAACATTTTTAAAGACTTCCATGATTTCATTGTACTGAGATTTTTTCTTTGAGTCTTGTAGTCTACTAGGAAAGGGAGCCTTAGGTGTGTAAGTTTCTATTGGTTTCTCCTCTATTCCTTGTGTTCCCTGTTCTTGTGCCTTTTTCTGGGTGGGATTTGGTTCATGCTTTTCTTCTTTTTCTTGCATAGGAAGTTGGACTTTGTTGTCCACTTGCTTGCCAGACCGTAAAGTGGTAATTGCCTGGACTTCATGGGTAGGGTTTCCATTAGAATCAATCTGAAACTGGCCTCTCGGCCCTTGATTCTGTTGTCTACTAGGGTTAGGTACTGGCTGACTGGGCAATTCACCTCTCTTCCTATCCCCTAGAGAGTTAGCTATTTGGCTCAGACTAACCTCAAGTTTTGCAATCGCTTGCGCATGGAATTGATTAGTCTGGGTTTGAGCTATGTTGGTCTGTTGTTGCTGTTGTATGAAGTCTTGTTGCTGCTTCATCATGTTAGCCATCATGGCTTCTAATGATGTAGTTTGCTGAGGGATAGGGGCACTATAAGTAGGAATAGGTGGAGCCAATGATTGGTTTATTTGTGATGGACCTATCCTAGGAAAATTCTTCTGAAAACCTGGTGGACCACCTTGATGCTGAATAGGTTCATTTTGCTTGTATGAAAAATTTGGGTGGAACCTATTATCAGGGTGGTAGACTGGGCTGAATGAATTGGGAGTGGGCTTCTTGAAGGCACTATATTGTTAGATGTATGCCCTAGAAGCCAATCTGGCTGACACATTATTAATTCTAGGGACATAATTTTGTACTTGACTATTTATTATTGAATAAATAAAAGGCATCTTTTCATTCATATTGTTTATGTGTCTATGAATCGTCCAAAAAATTAATAAGATGATGATACATATTCTCAAGAGTTGAGAATTTGAGTCATGTATCATTGGTGATTAATTTCTAAATGCTCCTGATCAATGGATCATCACGAAGACGGTGATCGATCCGATCAGTGCACAGATCACTCTCCTTCTGGATGGACGAGACTTGAGTCCACAGTGTAGGGACACTGAAGTGATAGTGCAGGTGCTTGTTAGAGAACAAGGGTACTGAGCGTGACCAAGACAAGAAGTCACTTGGATGTCTATCCACTCGTCAGTGACTTACTTGATGTTGCAGTAGTGTGACTGGTCCTTTGACCTGCGGTGCTTCGGCTACTCACAGTGAGGTTATTGTAGTTTGACTGCACACATACATGGTCTCTAGCCATATGGGTCCATGCAGTGTAGATTGGCTGCAGTAGGTTCACTGTAGGAGTAGGGTATGCACCTATAAGGAATCTATCGACCTTGATAGAAAAGGAGTGATCCTATGTGATTTGTTAGACTGAGTTCTAAGACCTTGGCCAGGGCAGTAAAGTGGAAAAAGAGTTTTCCACTATCGAACTCGAGTCGAATAAATCTTGACATATGACAGACGATGGGGTTTGACGAGTTGTCCATGACCTCCGTCCTGTAGGGATCCACGATAGTAGGACTGTATCACATGTTAACTGCACCTAGAGGTTCATCATTCCATTCTGCTGGGTAGCCACTACATGCTGCTAGGTGTCACTGGTGGATGGTGGGACTCATAGGGATTATCTTGATGATCGATAAACCCTAATGAGTTGAGTTGGAATCGTTCCAACCCATTGAAAGGAGTTTTCAATGATATAGTGATAGAGATCACAATATATCTCACTACCAGTCAGAATAGAACCTATGGGGTCACACACACTAGAAGTATTGACCGATCCGATGGTTGAAATCGTGATTAGAAATCACAAGAAATCAATTTGATTGATAAGAAGTTGAAGAAGGAAAAGGAATTAATCAATTGGACTTGAAAACAGAATCCTAAGTCGGGTAGGATACCTAGAGTTCTAATTGGATTAGGACTAGGGTTCCTACTTAGAATAGGATTCCTCAATCCTAATGAGATTAGGAGTTTTGAATTAAAATTGGTTTCCTACTTGGAGTAGGATTCCTTGAAATCCTAATTGGATTAGGACTTCGGATTCAAATAGGGTCCTAATTGGATTAGGACTAAAATTAAACAAATCCTAATTGGATTAGGATTCCTTAAGTCCTAATTAATTATTAATCTAATGAATCAACATGACTCCTAATTGGATTAGGATTGAAGAGTTCAATTGAGTCATGATCCATTCAAGTCCTAATTAGATTGGGACTAGCATAGATTGAACCCAAATTGGCTAATCCTAATTAGATTAGGATGAAACCATGAGAGAGGCACCTAATCCTCTTTGGAAGAGGATTAGGTTAACCAACTAAGAGGGGCATCAGCCCCTCTCCAATTGCTTGGGGCGACAAGAAGAGAGGAGCTAGGGCCGGCGCCCCCTTCTTTCTTTGGAAAGTTATCTAGGGCTCCAACTTTGGAGGAGCCCTTGATAGCTATAAGAAGCACCATGAGGCCGGCGCCCTAAGCATTGGAGCCCTCTTCCTCTTGTGCCGTGGCCACCCTCTTCCTCCCTCTTAGTTGCAGCCGCAAGCAAGGAAGAAACCTCCAAGTGTTGGCGGCCTCCTCCTCTTCCTTTTCTTCATCTAGCGCAAGCAACAGAAAGAAGGCTGTGCAGGGGTTCATCTACTTCCTCTTCTTCATCCTTCTTCTTCCTCCTCTCAAGCACTTTCAAGAATTGAAAGAAAGAGAAGAGATCAGCCATCAAAGGAGTCTTTGCAAGGGAGCTAGCACCCCGGGAAGACAAGAAAGCTTTGATCGGTTCTCTACTTCGTGTGGATACCCGTAGAGGCCGGACGTTTGAACGGCTTCAAGCGAACCCTCTTCCTAAAACCATGAAGTCAGATTCGCGGTGATCATCTACCCGCGCAAGGTGAAGATTTGATCTTCCTATTAGTTTTAAAAGTTTTAATTCTTACCTAATTACGAAAGGTCTCGAAACAACGTTCATGCGATGAACGTCGAACTCGCGCATGCCGATTCCGCTGCCATCTGAAAATTTTTGAAATATCAGCGGCATGGGCGGGTTCCCAACAGTGGTATCAGAGCCTAGGCTTCGTAGATTAAGGTAAGAATTAAATATCTAAAGGCTTATTAGATCTGAAAATTAAATGATCATGCATGCTGAAAAATTCTGCATGCAGATTTTTCATGGGTGCTGATTTTTACATGCTGATTTTTATGTGATAAAAAGATGATTCTAATTGCATTGTTAATGGGATTACAAAGTTTAGAATCATGATTAGCATGATCAGCGACCTATGTCATGATATAATCAGTTAGTTTTCAGATCTGAAATTATAATTGTAGCATACGGTGATGATCATAGGATTCAAACCCTTTTGGTATCAAATGTAATGACCTGCGATGTGATCTGCGATGTCATGTAATTTTTCAGATGCTTGCATGCATCTTATTTGATGTTTTGAGAGGCCTGCGTGCCTCCTAAAAGGAGATGTAATTTATTTTTATTTTTATTTTACATCTGGTTGTATTTCTGTGATGTGATGTACATCAACGATCAAGTTGAAGCAAAGGCATGAGATGAAAGGTGATCTAAGCGGTTGATGGCGATGGGATCAAGAGTTGATCAAGGATCGAATCAAGGAGGCTTAGAACCAATTCAAGAGTTGAAGACCACTTGATCAATTGATGTGCATGTGCTTGTAATACGACCTAATTAGAATCCATGATCATCACCTATTTAAAGTTTAACTTTATTTGATGCTGCGATTATAACTGCCTGTGATGTACCGTTTGCATGAGATGTGAATGCGAGTCGGGTAGATAGGTCTACATGTGATGTAGCAAACCCAATTGAGACCTAAATTAAAACCTCCTCAATCAAGTCGAGAGTGAACCGACATGAGCAAGTCATATTAGATTAATTGATCTAATTGGTGTCTAGGAAAGCATGAAAGGTGGTTACTTAATTAGGACCTTACTCTCTGAGTAAGGGGAGCCTCCCACCTGCTTACCTGGCCAATTGTTCGATTACCTCTTATGAAAGGCTCAAGTTGCAAACACTAAGACCTGATTAACCAATATTAAGTCAATAGGTCTTCCACTGTAGTAGAGCTGCTAAGGCCTTTCTGATGTTGACTTGTCTCGGCTGGAAACAGTGGTCAAGTTGCATTGGGGGGCTGGACCTCTCTATAGACATGAGATGTTGTAGGGTAAAGGTGGGGTTGGGCACCAATAACTGTTAGGTGAGGACCCAATGACGACTTTATTCCTACGGTTATACGGTGGGTCTGACTTAACTAAGAAATGGGACCAATAACTGTTAGGTGAGGTCTTCATGGCTTAGAGACCAAGTTGCACTGCAACATGCTTGAGAAGCATTGTACAAGAGTTGTACACTCATCCATCTATGTGTCACCAATAACTGTTAGGTGAGGTGGCATGTGAATTGGTGGGACCGCAGTACCCACTAGAAACCCTAGTCGTGTGGGATTTCCGTTTTCCTACCAGGGGAGTGTGAGGAATTCGAGAAAATAGTGGGAGTCATATTTGTTCTAAAAGACCTTAGGACAG
Source organism: Phoenix dactylifera (assembly GCF_009389715.1). Taxonomy (NCBI): domain Eukaryota; kingdom Viridiplantae; phylum Streptophyta; class Magnoliopsida; order Arecales; family Arecaceae; genus Phoenix; species Phoenix dactylifera. Next base: position 16,755,890 of record NC_052396.1, on the reverse strand, counting down.
GTTAGGATCAAGTACAAGAGTCTAACTAGAATCTTTACTCTCTGCAGATACAATGTCGGCTTCAAACCCTTTGACCCGTATTCTTGAGACCAACCGACTGACCGGAACCAATTACAAGGACTGGCTTAGAAATCTCAAAATAGTTTTGGACTGTGAGAAGATAGGCTACATACTCGATTCAGATATCCCCACATTACCAGCACGTCCCACTGATGTTCAGCGTGAGATGCATAAAAAGTGGTTGGACGATGACATTAGAGTAAAATGCTATATGATGGCATCTATGTCTAATGAACTCCAATGTCAGCATGAAAATATAAAGACTGCTAGGGACATACTGGCACACCTGCAAGAGTTGTATGGTGAGCAAAGTCGCACAGCTCGTTTTGAAGTGTCCAAGAGGCTTTTCAAAGCGAAGATGCGCGAGGGGCAGTCTGTCCATGATCACGGTCTGACCATGATCAAGGACCTAGAGGAGCTTGAGAAGCTCGGTATGGACATGCACAAGGAATTGCAAGTGGATTTGATCCTACAGTCACTTCCTGATTCATTTGGTCAGTTTATAGTAAACTACCACATGAATAAGATTGAATGCACTAAGACTGAACTAATCAACATGTTGGTAACTGCTGAGGAAGCCTTGAAAGGTTCAAGGGGCAATGTCCTCGCTGCTGAGTTGACTTCTGGTTCCAAGAGAAAGTCTACTTGGAAGAAAAAGAAGCCTGCAAAGAAGCAGAAGAAAGACAAGAAGCCAAAGAAGGAAGTTCAAAAGAAAAAGGCTAACGACAAAGGAAAATGTTTCCACTGCAATGTCGAAGGCCACTGGAAGAGAAACTGTCCTTCATACCTCGAGAGCCTGAAGAACAAGAAAGGTGACACACCTTCAGAAGGTATAGACTTGCTCATTATTGAAACTAATCTAACGGTTTCTTCTACTTCTAGTTGGGTTATAGATTCTGGTTCTAGTGCTCATTTGTGCACTACCATGCAGGGTCTAAAGGAAAGTAGAAGGCTGGCGGAAGGTGCGGTAACCCTTCGGGTTGGCAACGGGGCAAAAGTTGCTGCTGTGGCTGTGGGCACCTACCATCTGCGACTACCGTCTGGATTTAGTTTAATACTTAGAGACTGTTATTATGTACCTGTTGCTAGCAGAAATTTGATTTCTGTTTCATGTCTAGCACAGGAAGGTCATGTTTTTACATTTGACAAAGACTGCTGTTCTATTTATTTAAGAAATAAAATAGTCGCACGTGGTTTCATGATTGACAGTCTCTATCATTTACATATGGATGTATCTGTGAATGTTACCGAGCAAGATGTGAGTGCCAAAGGATCCAAAAGATCCAGAGATGAGATAAACCAAAGATATTTGTGGCACCTCAGACTTGGCCATATTGGAGAAGATAGGATGAACAAAATGGATAAAGATGGGCTCTTAGGCTCATTGACTTCCGAGTCATATCCAGTTTGCGAGTCCTGTCTTCAAGGAAAGATGGCTAGACTGCCCTTTGTAGGACATGGGGAGAGGACCACCGAAATACTTACCCTAGTACATACAGATGTATGTGGCCCATTCGATGTGCTAGCCAGGGGACGTTATTCATACTTCATTACCTTTACCGATGATTATTCACGGTATGGGTATGTGTATCTTATGAGACACAAGTCTGAATCCTTTGAAAAGTTCAAAGAGTTCAAGAATGAAGTAGAAAAACAAACTGGAAAACCTCTTAAGGCTCTTCGATTAGATCGAGGAGGAGAATACCTTAGTGGGGAATTCCGGAACTATCTCAAAGAAAACGGCATAGTCTCACAATGGACACCTCCGGGTACACCTCAACTCAACGGGGTGTCAGAGAGGAGAAATCGGACCCTGTTGGACATGGTCAGGTCCATGATGAGCTTCACTGATTTACCTATGTTTCTTTGGGGAGATGCCTTACTCACAGCGATTTATTTATTGAATAGAGTTCCCTCTAAATCCGTTCCTACCACACCGTATGAGATATGGCATGGTAAGAAACCAAGTCTGGGTCATCTCAAGATTTGGGGGTGTCCGGCTCACGTCAAGCGACTACAGGCGGACAAGTTAGAGGCTAGGACCATAAGTGCTCGTTTTATAGGATATCCTAAAGAGTCATTAGGATACAATTTTTACGTCTCAGAGAATCACAATGTGTTTGTGAGCCGTCATGCCATCTTCTTGGAAATCAGTTTATCCTTGATAGAGGCAGTGGGAGGAAAATTGAGCTTGAAGAGAAAGTCTCTGAAAAGCAACGAGTCATGGATCCTATAGAACCTATTCATAAGGAGCCAGTACACGATGTCCCTCAACCACCTCGTAGATCTAGTAGGGTCTCCCATCCTCCCGATAGATACTTAGGTATACTAGAAGAGGATACCGAGGAAATGTTCCTAGTGGGAGATAGGGATCACATACAGGATCCCAAAACCTACAACGAGGCGATATTTGATATCGATTCCGAGAAATGGCTGAAAGCTATGAAGTCAGAGATAGACTCCATGCATTCCAACCAAGTCTGGACCTTAGTAGATTCACCAGAAGGTATTGTACCTATTGGATGCAAATGGATCTACAAAAGGAAGATAGGTTCGGATGGAGAGGTAGAGACCTATAAGGCAAGGCTTGTGGCGAAAGGGTATAGTCAGCGCGAAGGTATTGACTATCAGGAGACCTTTTCACCTGTAGCCATGCTAAAATCCATCCGGACATTGCTTGCCATTGCAGCATTTCATGACTATGAAATCTGGCAGATGGATGTGAAAACTGCTTTCCTGAATGGATATCTTGATGAAGATATCTATATGGAACAGCCTTTGGGTTTCACTTCCAGTGATGGAGATCACAAGGTCTGCAAGCTGCAAAGGTCCATCTATGGACTAAAGCAAGCCTCTCGGAGTTGGAACACTCGTTTCGATGATGCAATCAAAACGTTTGATTTCATCAAAAACGAAGAGGAACCATCTGTTTATAAAAAGGTTAGTGGGAGTGCTGTCGTTTTTCTCGTACTGTACGTAGATGACATTCTCCTGATTGGGAATGATATTCCCATGCTAACCTCGGTCAAGGTCTGGTTGTCAAAAGAATTCTCCATGAAAGACCTTGGGGAAGCATCCTATATTTTGGGAATAAAGGTCTATAGAGATAGATCTAAAAGGATGCTTGGCCTTTCACAGAAGATGTACATAGAGGAGGTGTTGAAGAGGTTCAGCATGGAAAACTCCAAGAGGGGTCTCTTACCCCTAAGGCATGGAATTCATCTCTCCAAAAAGATGTGCCCCAACACATCTGAAGAGATTCAACGCATGAGCAAGATTCCTTATGCATCGGCAATAGGAAGCCTCATGTATGCCATGCTATGTACACGACCTGATATAGCCCTTGCTGTGAGTGTCACAAGCAGATATCAGTCGAATCCAGGTGAAGAACATTGGATAGCTGTGAAGAACAGTCTTAAGTACTTGAGAAGAACTAGGGACATGTTCTTGGTCTTTGGAAAAAGATCAGAGTTGAAGGTAGAAGGATGCACACATATTGATGATAGAAAGTCTACATCAGAATATGTGCAATTGTGATTCAGTAAATTGGAAGAGTTCCAAACAACCGATCATTATAGATTCTACCTTAGAAGCTGAATGTTAAGCCGTATCTAAGGGTGCAGTGGAAATCTTCTGATTAAAAGTTAATTGCAGAGTTAGGTGTAATGTCATTAGATGCCATAACACTTTACTGCGATAACATTGGCACCATAGCACTAGCTATGGAGCCATGGTCTCATCAGAAGTCCAAGCACATAGAGCGGCGCTTCCATTTCATACGCGACTATGATGTAGAGGTGCAGAGAGTAGACTCCGCGGATAACGTGGTAGACCCGTTCACTAAGCAGCTAAATCAGCAAAAGACTGAAGCCCACCTTGAGAAGATGGGGCTTAGATATATGACTGATTGGCTTTAGTGCAAGTGGGAGATTGTTAGATGTATGCCCTAGAAGCCAATCTGGCTGACACATTATTAATTCTAGGGACATAATTTTGTACTTGACTATTTATTATTGAATAAATAAAAGGCATCTTTTCATTCATATTGTTTATGTGTCTATGAATCGTCCAAGAAATTAATAAGATGATGATACATATTCTCAAGAGTTGAGAATTTGAGTCATGTATCATTGGTGATTAATTTCTAAATGCTCCTGATCAATGGATCATCACGAGGACGGTGATCGATCCGATCAGTGCACAAATCACTCTCCTTCTGGATGGACGAGACTTGAGTCCACAGTGTAGGGACACTGAAGTGATAGTGCAGGTGCTTGTTAGAGAACAAGGGTACTGAGCGTGACCAAGACAAGAAGTCACTTGGATGTCTATCCACTCGTCAGTGACTTACTTGATGTTGCAGTAGTGTGACTGGTCCTTTGACCTGCGGTGCTTCGGCTACTCACAGTGAGGTTATTGTAGTTTGACTGCACACATACATGGTCTCTAGCCATATGGGTCCATGCAGTGTAGATTGGCTGCAGTAGGTTCACTGTAGGAGTAGGGTATGCACCTATAAGGAATCTATCGACCTTGATAGAAAAGGAGTGATCCTATGTGATTTGTTAGACTGAGTTCTAAGACCTTGGCCAGGGCAGTAAAGTGGAAAAAGAGTTTTCCACTATCGAACTCGAGTCGAATAAATCTTGACATATGACAGACGATGGGGTTTGACGAGTTGTCCATGACCTCCGTCCTGTAGGGATCCACGATAGTAGGACTGTATCACATGTTAACTGCACCTAGAGGTTCATCATTCCATTCTGCTGGGTAGCCACTACATGCTGCTAGGTGTCACTGGTGGATGGTGGGACTCATAGGGATTATCTTGATGATCGATAAACCCTAATGAGTTGAGTTGGAATCGTTCCAACCCATTGAAAGGAGTTTTCAATGATATAGTGATAGAGATCACAATATATCTCACTACCAGTCAGAATAGAACCTATGGGGTCACACACACTAGAAGTATTGACCGATCCGATGGTTGAAATCGTGATTAGGAATCACAAGAAATCAATTTGATTGATAAGAAGTTGAAGAAGGAAAAGGAATTAATCAATTGGACTTGAAAACAGAATCCTAAGTCGGGTAGGATACCTAGAGTTCTAATTGGATTAGGACTAGGGTTCCTACTTAGAATAGGATTCCTCAATCCTAATGAGATTAGGAGTTTTGAATTAAAATTGGTTTCCTACTTGGAGTAGGATTCCTTGAAATCCTAATTGGATTAGGACTTCGGATTCAAATAGGGTCCTAATTGGATTAGGACTAAAATTAAACAAATCCTAATTGGATTAGGATTCCTTAAGTCCTAATTAATTATTAATCTAATGAATCAACATGACTCCTAATTGGATTAGGATTGAAGAGTTCAATTGAGTCATGATCCATTCAAGTCCTAATTAGATTGGGACTAGCATAGATTGAACCCAAATTGGCTAATCCTAATTAGATTAGGATGAAACCATGAGAGAGGCACCTAATCCTCTTTGGAAGAGGATTAGGTTAACCAACTAAGAGGGGCATCAGCCCCTCTCCAATTGCTTGGGGCGACAAGAAGAGAGGAGCTAGGGCCGGCGCCCCCTTCTTTCTTTGGAAAGTTATCTAGGGCTCCAACTTTGGAGGAGCCCTTGATAGCTATAAGAAGCACCATGAGGCCGGCGCCCTAAGCATTGGAGCCCTCTTCCTCTTGTGCCGTGGCCACCCTCTTTCTCCCTCTTAGTTGCAGCCGCAAGCAAGGAAGAAACCTCCAAGTGTTGGCGGCCTCCTCCTCTTCCTTTTCTTCATCTAGCGCAAGCAACAGAAAGAAGGCTGTGCAGGGGTTCATCTACTTCCTCTTCTTCATCCTTCTTCTTCCTCCTCTCAAGCACTTTCAAGAGTTGAAAGAAAGAGAAGAGATCAGCCATCAAAGGAGTCTTTGCAAGGGAGCTAGCACCCCGGGAAGACAAGAAAGCTTTGATCGGTTCTCTACTTCGTGTGGATACCCGTAGAGGCCGGACGTTTGAACGGCTTCAAGCGAACCCTCTTCCTAAAACCATGAAGTCAGATTCGCGGTGATCATCTACCCGCGCAAGGTGAAGATTTGATCTTCCTATTAGTTTTAAAAGTTTTAATTCTTACCTAATTACGAAAGGTCTCGAAACAACGTTCATGCGATGAACGTCGAACTCGCGCATGCCGATTCCGCTGCCATCTGAAAATTTTTGAAATATCAGCGGCATGGGCGGGTTCCCAACATATATGAGTTAAGAGCATTTGCCTGCTCAGCCTTAATGTTGGGTAAACTAGGACAACACTCCACTAGATGCTCAGAACTATTACACAAGATACATAAACTATGTGACTCGTGATCCACTTTCATGATTGGATTTAACTCTTTATATGAACTCGGACTAGTGGAAATAGTGAAAGCATCAAACTTTTTGCTTAAGTTGTTCATTCCAGTCACCAGATTGGACATGACATTTTTGAGTTCTGGGTCTGCTTTCATTTCATAATTACCCGATTTTCTAGACCCGGACTCATCTCTATTTACTTCCTCACCATAGCTACTCCAATTTTGGGCGTTCTCGGCTAAGTCAACAAGAAATTCATAGGCTTGATCCGGGGTTTGGTTCATGAATCTACCCTTGTGCATGGACTCAATCATGTTTCTATGTGCTGGAGGTAGTCCTTTGTAAAAGAAATGTACTAGATCAGCCTTGTCAAGCCCATGGTGTGGGCATTTGACCAACAAGTCATGGAATCTTTCCCAAAGTTGGAAAAATTCCTCCTCAGATTTTCCTCTAAAAGTTCTTATAGCATCCTTAATTTTTTCTGTTTTAATCATGGGATAAAATTTTGCCATGAACTTCCTAGATAGTTGTTCCCATGATGTGATAGAATTTGAAGCAAGGGAATACAGCCATGCAGCAGCACGATCCTCTAAAGTCATGGGAAATAACCTTAATTTAATACCCTCTTCATCTAAATTTTGATTTCTAAACGTTTGACAGATTGTCAAAAATTTGTTTAGATGAATGTAGGGTTGTTCACTCTCGAACCCATGAAACTTGGGTAACATGTTTATTGTTGCAGCCCGAATCTCGAATTGGGCTGCATTATTAATTGGTAATACTATGCAGGTAGGGGGACTAGCGGATGCGGGTGCAAATAATTCATTTAGGGTTCTAATATGTTCACCCATTGTAGAGATCGACGGTTGGTTTACAGTTCGCAGGTTATGATGAAAAGTTCTGTCAATCTCAGGATCAAATGGGGTTAACTTATCCCTTAATGACCTTCTACCATGCATACATTTTCCACAACTTAATTAGATTCGACTCCTACAATGAACGAAATCCTAAAAGAAGAGAAGGGCTAGACACAGATGACCACAACCAACACCACACAACAATTTGACCCTATTAGTCTTAGAACTAAGTGAGGTTTAGTAGCTTCTTAAATCTAGTTGCACAGAGATGTATCAGGTTAAAAAGTTCCTGAAATTCTCTCCTAGATTAGATAGCTCCTAATCTCCCTTTCAGATTAAGCTTGAGCTTACCAGTTAAGCAATCCAGTAATCAGTGACCAGGAAAGTCCCGGGGTATGTGGTGGTGCCAGAAGGGATACACCGATACCACAATACCCGTAACAGTTCTCACTGTTGTAAAACTTTTCTAGACATCACCAATTACTAAATTCTCACTGGAGTGGCTTTCAGCCGCTTCTTTCCAAGAGCCTAATTGAGCTCGAAAACCCTAAGGCCAACGTCTAATTTGATTTTAATTTAATTTAGCTTAGGATAAGTATGCAATGTAGTGATTTTTGGGCTAAGGACAGGTAGTGACTTCCTGACCTTATCTTTTTAGTGGGTTTTGCCCTTAAATTATTTTATGCAATGCTTGATGCAACAAATAATCAATAATTTCTTTTAAAGTTTATGCAATGTCATTAGGTTGTATTGATTAACTGAGCAAGCAAAATATTTTTTTTTTACTTTTTTTTATTTTTATTATTTTTATTATTTTTTAATTTTTTTTAATTTTTTTTTAGCAATAACTTGAATGTAAACTAAAACTAATCCTTATGCGTCACTCAATCTCCGAATGCCCGTTGAATAAGCTCTGGAGATTACTCCGTGAGGAGTCCCAATAGAGGTATGATCACCTCGGGGGATTGCACCCTATCAATTACTAGCAAAAATAATATTTTTTTTATATTTTTTTTGATTTAATTAAAATTTTTTTTTCTTTTTAAACTTCAAATTTCGAATCTCAGAATTCAAATTTTGAATTTAGAAAATTTTTGAATTTTTGAAATTGTTTTTTTTTTAAATTTTTTTTTTTGAATTTTAAATTTCAAATTTCAGAATTTAATAACTACGAAATTATTAACTAGAAATTATCAAAATAAGAAAAATTAATAAAAAAAAATAAAAACTTACTACCGGAGTACGTTCACTCCGGGCATCCAAAATTTGATTTGATCTTCGTGATCGTTCTTGCTTCTCGATTTGCCTCCCCGGCAACGGCGCCAAAATTTTGTTCGTCCTTTCCTGTCTAACTAAAAATATGCTAGACAAATCGTTGTACCGACGAACAGAAGTTAAATTTAAATTTCTACTCTTACCTTTCCTACTCGAAGAATAGTGGTTGTAAGAGGTCGATCCACAGGGAGGCAATTGGAGTTGCTTAAAAATAAAAACGTTCACTCGGATTTAAAATTGATTTTTGAATGATCAAAGGAAAACATTACGTCGGGGATGTTTGAATGATTCTCTGGTCTACTAGAGAATGTTTTCTACTTGAAGAATAAACAAAAGAAAGAAAGAAAACTTTGTAATTGAGAATGTAATGCAGAGTAGCGGTCAAGCAGCAAAGAAAAATATTTAAATAAGATTTTCAGTACAAATAAAATAAATTGCAGGAATTAAACTGAAACTTAGAACATAGATTGCATAAAAGAAAAAAAATAGAAATTAATTTGAATCTAGAACAGGGATTGCATGAAAGAAAATTGATGGATTTCATAAAAGGGAAACTGATTACAATTAAAAATGGAGATTAGAGGCCTAATACTCCTTCTATTTTGCAAATCAAATAAAGAAAGAAAAAAATAAAAACAAATTACTTCTCTTTTCCCTCTCTCTCTCTCTCCCGGTGGAACATAAAATATATTTTTTTATCTTCTTCTTCTTCCCAAGAACAGAGTAATACTCTGTTTCTTCTTCTCCCTTAGACCAGCCGAGCCCTCTCCTCTCTTGGCCTCCACCGAGCACACCCCCTTCCTCTTCTTCTTCCCTCCTTCTTATAGCTCTTGGAGACGCGTTGGGGGCGAGCTGGCAGCGACGGTGATTGCGGAGCGCTGGGATTTTAGCCATGTGAAGAATGCGGTCGCTGAGATTCCGAAAGACAGCTGGGAACGTTGATCACGGAGCTCGGACGCAGCTCCGGACGCTGGGAGGAGGCGATCGCACGCGGATGAGGCGGAGGGAGCTGATCTGGATGGTGATCCGTGGCTGGGGGTGGTGATTCACGGATAATGGGATGAGCTTGGATCACGGCTGGATCACAGGGTCGTTGGGAGCTGAAGCGGAAGGGAGGGACACGGCTTCCTTCTTCGGGTGCTGCTGGGATCTCGCATGATCCGTGGGGAAACGGCTGGATCCGGATGAAGGGCGCAGCGGGATCGATGGGAGGAAGCTGGGACGGATGCCACGGCTGTGAAGGAAGGTGGGCTGCTGAGATCTTCCTTGCTGGGAGGCGAATCGTCCGGGATTGCACGCGGAAGAGGAAGGATGTTGGGGCTTCTTTCACGGACGCGAGATTGCTGGGAGCTGAGATTTGCTGATGGGCGTTGCTGGCATGTGGTGGAGACGCGGTGAAGACGTGGTGCAGACGCGGTGCGGGATCCGTGGAGGCGTGATCGTCGGTAGGAGCCATTCATGGGAACGTTGGAGGCCGCCGCGGGATTGACGTGATGCGGAGGAGGTGGAGTCTCCTGTGATCGCACGGACCGCGGAATGAAGCTGGCACGGTGGCTGGCTTGGAGGAGCTGATCTGCCGTGGATCCGGGAAGAGTTAGACTTGAATTGAGCTCGGGCTGCTGCGCATTGGACTCAAACCCAATGTTATTGGGTCTTTTGGACTCCTTGCACTCAAACACAAATACAATATTAATTAATTAATTTTATTATTAACAACTAACTATAATACTAATTATGGTGGTACGATGATTGCACTTTTGTGCTTTCATCAAGGTCGCGGAACTCCTCCGACTCGCGAAAGAGCGCCACTGCGCTCTGAGCTTGCTCCCGAGCCTCGAGCTCCCGAGCCTCGTGGTAGGCGGCCTTCTTCTCAAGTGTTTTTATTTCCCGCTCGAGCTCCGAATGTCGGAGACGGGCATTCCCCACCTCCTGCTCACGGGAGGCCATCGCCTGCTCGATTTCGGCCAATCGAGCCTCAGCGGCGCGCAGCTCAGACCTCGCCAACGCATGCGCGCCCTTCTCCTCATCGAGCTCGACGGTAAGAGCTCGAATTCTTCCCTCAGATGCTCCGACCTTTTCTTGGAGCACCTGTCGTTCGGCCTCAGAGGCCTGGTACTTCGCTTCGGAGGCCTGGTACTTCACCTCGGCGGCCGTGTACCTCCTCTGGGCCTCGTCATACCCGCGCTGGCACCTCCGGGCCTTCTCCCGGTATTCTTGGACTAGGTGCATCAGCATCTCCGTCTCGTGCAAATGCTATAAAAGAGACGAAAAGAAAAGTATTAAGGCGCCACTGGTAGAAAATCTATACGGATTACACAAGTGGAAGATTTTACTTACCCGGACGGCGTTGCAGCGAGTGTAGTCCATGAAAGCATTATAGCTCATGGACTGCATCATTGCCCGGTCAGCTGGGAGCAGCGCGACCCGGAATACCTCCAGCGCTACTCGAGGGTTTTCGAGGGCTGAATCTCCCTCGAACACCGACCAGGTGGGTGCAAGGGGCACCCGTCCCCCCGTGCCCGATGGGCCCGAAAGGCCAGCATCGGCTGGCCTAGGTAGAGCCGACCCCGAAGCTCCCTGACTGCCCCCCAGTTCGGAGCTAGGGGGCTGGGGTCGGACGAGCGGCCGATCTGACCGCCGCACAACTATAGCGGGGCGTGCAAGCACGGGACCCGCTGAACTCCTCCCCTGGTCGGCAACTGGAGCGTCCTGCCGACCAGGGACCTGTGCCAAGGGCGTCGGGCATGGGGGCGCCATCGGGGCTCCTCTGGAGCCCGAGCCCCCGGAACCCGGGCCCTCTCCTCGATCAGCCTCAGGGCGCGCGGGCTGAGAAGGACCCGCCTCAGAATCAGCAGGGCGAGAAGGCCCCGCCTCGGGATGCGCAGGGCGGGAAGGACTCGCCTCGGCCACCGCTGACGCCGAGGGAGTCGAGGTTGCCGAGACCTTTTGCTTCTTTCTCGGCTCGGTGGGCTCTCCCGAGAGCTCGGCCACTCTCTTCTGGAAGCGGGCGTAAAGAACTTCGCTTTTCGTCACCATCTTTGCGATGTCTGCAAAGACGAACAAAATTAGAACATTAGAACAATTAAGGAAATAAAAGGTTGATGTAACTATCCTTACCCTGAGGATGTGCCGAGCTCAGGCCCACGTTCACCAGAGCGTCCTCGCTAATGAGGCCGTTCAGCAAAATCCCGTCCCCAAGGCTGCGGATGGTGTCAAAGATCTCCTGCTCACGCGGAGAAAGCTGGGGGGGCCTGTTGATAGATTTAAGCTGGGCCGGCCTCCACCTGGGGTCAAACCCCCAGGACTGTGCAGAACCAAGGAAGAAGAATTTCTCCTTCCAGCCATGAATGGACGAAGGAGCACCTTGAAAGAGTGGCCGACCCGCCCGAAGGGCGATGTAAAGCCACTCCCCGTCTCCCGGGCTCGACTTAAAAATAAAAAGTCGCCGGAAGACGTTGACAGAGGTAGGAATCCCCTGCAGTAAACACAGTGACAGGAAGCCCATCACTGTCCTCCAGGCATTCGGAGTGAGTTGCGCCGGAACCAACTGGCATACCGCCAGCAACTCATTTACGAAGCTATGAAGAGGAAATCGGAGGCCGGCCCAGAGTGACTCTGAGTGCACTCCGATCCGGCCTACCGGAGGATCGGTTACCCGATCCCTTCGCCTGGCGGGTTCCAAACGGAACCCGTGAAGAGGGAAAAACCACTCTTCGGTCATCTCGACCTCCAGGGCACTCATGGTGGACACTACTTCGCTAGGCAAAGAACCCATTGCAAGAGAGAGAAATCAAAAAGAAGAGGGACCTGAGGGAAACGCCGGAGAGAAGGAACTTCGGACTGAGGAAGACTGGGAGAATAGGAAGCTGGAAGCAGAAAGCAATAGAGAGAGAACAAGGGGCCGGGGGAGAGTTTATATAGACCTCCCCAACGGCCCGGATCAGCGAAGAAAGCGCTGCGTCCTGGTTAGATGATAACACGTGTCGGTCTAAAAGACAGAACGACGCATTTAATTAGGGCTAGCGCCTCGAACGCCGAAGCGCCCCATCGGATCGCGCGGAAAGGCGTCCACAATCGAAGATCGTGCGGCCCCATCATGAGCCCACGACGCCAGGACGCTTCGCAAAAGGTGTCCCAATAATGAGGCTCTTCGGGAAAGAAGAGACGCCGCCTATTAAAGGCACCTCGAAGCGTTCGATAGCTCAAAACGCGCAGTAAATCGAAATTTTCGGAATTCGTAATAACCCAATTAAAGCTACTTCCCGCGCTCCAGCTGGTAGCCAACTGGAGCTCGGAAGTCGGGGGGTAGTGTTGGGGGAAAAACCCCAAGTCATACATCCACGAAGGCGCTCGGCCGAAGTACACCGACCGGAAAGCCGCTCGGCCGAAGAGCGCCGACCGAAAAGCTGCTCGGCCAAGGAGTGCCGACCGGAAAGCTGCTCGGCCAAAGGATGCCAACCAGGAAGGCGCTCGACTAGAGGGCGCCGACCAGAGTGCGCGCCAAGAGGTGCCCCACCCAAAATAAGCTGCTCGGTTAGAAAGTGCCGACCAAAGACAGCGCCAAGGCGCTCTGCTAGAAGGTGCTCGCCTAAAGGGCGCCGACCAGGAGTACTCAAAGCAGCCCCGCCACAGGGCGACCAGCTCGGCTCGGCACCCTTGCCGAGCCGATGCCTTAACCAAATGTTCAACCTCCGCCTAAAGTCCAAGGGACTTGACAACTCCTACGGCTTGCGACCTGCCACTATCTCCAAGCCATCAAGGCATAAGATCTCCGCAGGCGTTCGGCACGACCTGCCATTAATCCATGAGACTCCCTCAAGTCTCCGATGCACTCAGGCATTTAATGAACACGGCCCAAGACGATCTCCGGATCACTGAACCATCAGAGCGTATGGCTCTACCTGACCGCCGGTTCATTCGGTAATAAATGCACTTACCATCCACAGACCTCAGGCCCGCTACGGCCGGCGGTTCAACCACTCCAACAGGTCCGATCGACCGTGACAACTCCCTGGTTCCGGTCTGATTCGGCCCCGTTCTCCACTACGCCATAAATGGGCCAAATCGTGCCCAATTATTACAGACAAGGACAAATCCCCCGGTTACCTCCCAGGTAACGTAATCCCCTCCTATAAAAGGGAACCTGGGAGAACCAAGGGAGGGGGAGGACAACAAAAACGGAAACAGATCCCCGGGACTGAACCCGCCGGGAAGCACAGACACAAGGGAGGACATCATCCTCTTCGTCTTCTTTATCTTATCCAAATGTTCTTGCTGTCTTCTCCAGATACTCTCTTCCCTGCTCTCTCCACATATTGGCCCCCTCTGACTTAAGCATCGGAGGGCCGGCGCCGGGGAGCCCGGCCACCGGCTTTTTGCAGGACTTACACCCCTCCAGGAGGACGTCACCGGCCGGCGCGCCGCCGTCCGCCCTTCCGGTAGCGGAGCTCCTCCTCCCCCTGTCCTGGCTTCGTGGCCCTGCACCCACGTCTCACGGTGGAGGACGCAGCCGGCCGGCGCACTGCCGTCCGCCCCCTGTAGCAGCGGAGCTCCTCCTTCCCCGGCTTCGCGGCGGCCCCCGGGTCCAATTTCCAGCAACACATATAATAAATTTTTTATGTTTAGACTTAGCTCGACCTATTTAACCCAACTCATTGAACATTGACATGTAAAACAAAACCAAATCAAATTAAATTATTTAGGTCAGTTTTCAAGTAGTTTTTCTCAATAATCTACTTCAGTTTCAATTTTAAAAAATCTGTTTAATCAGTTCGGTTTTATGTATATCTCCAAACCAATCTAATATGAATCATGCATACCTGCCCCTAAAAATAAATATAATTGCATTTAGAAATAGATAAAAATATGTACAACATAATAGCATGACATATGAAGGGACTATATTGAAATGCTAATTTAATAACAGCTAAATATTGGCAGGCAAACACAAGATTAAATACGGACGCCCGGGGATCAAAGAAACATCATTTTTTTTTCAATGTACATGTCATTAGATTTCTTTCTTATAAAAATCATGGCATCTAAAGTAATAATTTATTTTATTTGAAGAAAGTGGCATTTAAATTAATAATTTATTTTATTTGAAGAAAATGAAAAATTTAACACAAGTTACCTGTTTTCTATTATGAAAAATGCTAATAAAATGTTCTCAAATTCCACTAATATGTCTAAGATGCATAACATTGCAAGTGGAAATAGAGTTTAATAATCAAATGTATTACATGCTATTCATATTATTTTAGGAAAGAAAAATTTGATAAGATGGTGCTACATTAATAGTAGTATTTGATGAAGAAAATGTGGATTTTTATATTTTCAACAGTACTCAAATCTCTTCCTAAAAAAAGATTAGTACTCAAACAAACATAAAATAAATCCCTCTTTAGAATGAGTACCAATGTTTTAAGAGGGCAAGGAGGGGCATAATGGTTGGTTCATGAAATAGATCCATTTTTAAGAAAAGAAGCAAAACTAAGAGCAACAAAGTGTAATGAGTAAATAGAGTTGTCTATATTCAACTAGGAGTCAAAATGTTGATAGCTTTATTTGGTTGCTTCCATGCAAATGTAAAATACCATCTATTGATATCAGCCAAATGCAGTTAGCTGTGCAGCCAAAAAGTCGTGGCTACTTTGTTATAATGAACTTGTCATTGTTGTACTAATTATTATTTGATTAAAGCACAGAATTGATTGTCATTGATTAGATTACATGTGATAGAGGGAAAAATGGATCGTATAGCCCACAACTAAAAGGCCATCCAGTTTTGGCCCAGTAAACATCAACGACGATCGGCTAAATCTTCACTACAGCATAGGGCCAGCTCGTCCTCGAAACTCTGCCGAAAACTTCACAAACTCTAGACATTCGTTGACTCCCCCGACCAAGCTCGGGGTACCTCCAGACAATCGCCGACCCGCCCCGGCTAAGCTCGGGGCGCCAACCCCAGCGATATGCAGCATACGCTTTGACCCTCGAGCTCAGGGCGTTCCACCGAGCACATCTTGGAATCCGAGAAGCCGAGCTACTCCCAGCATCCGTCAAGCCGACCTCGTCAAACATATGACACGACTAGTTCACGAGCTCGGCCTCGCCAACGACCACACTCATGTGCGGGCCTACGCCCATCTATGTGGTCGTACTTCACCACACTACCGTGTCATGTCTCCATAATCAGCCATCAGCAGTCAGACGGCATCTTGACTACTCCGGCCATATCCTGCTGTGACTGTCAACATCATACTGTTCTCAAGAACGGACTGTACCGCACGTCACCGGTCAGCCTCAGCTGCGCGCCATCTGGCTCAGAGCTACGCCCCCTCATGATAAGGACTAACAGTACCTCCGCCACTTGGGCCTCTCCACCGAGGTTATAAATAGCTCGGTCAGGTAATTTCTAGAGGACCTTTTGGCTGGACCAAATTTACCTACTCTAACTTGATCGTCGGATGGCTCTCACCGGAAACACCGGTGAGGCTTTGTGCAGGTCTGCGGCCGTCACGCAGGAGGTGGCTCCCGTCTTTCCCTTTTCAGCACTGGCGGCTCCCTTGGCTCTACCAGCGTGGTCACCCTTGGGCCAGATTTGAACCACAACAACATGGATCACTACAAAAGAAGGAAGAACTCCCGACGCTTTTTTTTGTCTCTACCGACGCTTATAAGCGTCGGCGAATTCCCAGCCCACGCTTCACAAAGCGTGGGTCAAACGTCGGGCAGGTGGGCGTGGGTCCGGTTTTTGCCGACGCTTTCTCTTAGCGTCGGCAAAAACAGGACTTTTCCGACGCTAATGAAAGCGTCGGGAAAATACTCAACACCGACGCTTATAAGCGTCGGCGTTAGCAACCTGTTTTTAAAAAAAAACAGGTGAGGCGCTTGTGGACGGAGCGGCAAAGACAGGAGAGTTCCTGATGAGGCGCGGAGTCGAAGGTGAGGGAGATGGGGAGGAGGGGGTGAGGCCGGAGACGGCGGCGGGTCGGACGGTGGTCGGTCTCCGGGAGTTGGCGCGGGCGAGAGAGGTGAGGCACCAGCCTTGAGCTGCGGCGGTCGACATTGTGCAGGGGGGCGAGGGCTGTATAAGCTTCTTATAATTTTTAAGGGCCCGGGAAGAAGAGGATAGAGAGAGTGATCGGCCTCTCTGGCTTCGGTTTCTTATCCTTCAGCCTCCACTCGATTCAGATGAGGATTGAAGATAAACAGGCCACAGCCACATATATACGAGAGTGTGAAAGGAACGGACTCAGAAGAGAGTTTGTGACGGCGATCCGGAGGAGCCCTCGAGTGCCCCTGCTTCGAAGCCCAGGCGGCGGCGGATTAAAAGAAATTAGGGGAGAACGGGTGGGGTATCCGGTGTGGGATTAAAAGAAGAACGCCGGCGGATGGTGGGGTGGGCGGATGGAGCGGCAGAAAAAAGGAGGGATCGGGGGAGCGGCTGGGTGAAGAAGGAGGGACCTCCGACGACGCTTTAAAGCGTTGTCGTCTCTAAGATCGGGGCAGCGGCTGGGTGAAGGAGGGATCGGGGGAGTTGGGCCCTTTTGGCCTCCGACGACGCTTTAAAGCGTCGTCGTATCTTTTGGCCTCCGACGACGCTTTAAAGCGTCGTCGTCTCTAAATTTCACCCAACGCTAAAACAAAGCGTCGTCGAGTTTCGACCGCGCTCGTTTTTCGCCGACGCTTTTTGATAGCGTCGGCGGGGAAGAGTCGGGAAAACTATAATTTTTTGTAGTGGATAAAACAAAGAGAACCAACTGCAACCCAACCTTCCCCTTTTGTCCTTACGTACTCTAAAATTCTCATTCAAATTATAGTTTGTTAATTAGGAATAACCATGCGAGACGCGTCTTCAAGAAATTTTTAGGATTGACCTAGCTAAGTTGATTGGATCCTTTATGATTTAGAGGCCTAAAGTATAATCTTCTACTTTCGAGGACGATTCTCACTTCCACATAATATGTGGGATCCCTACATATTGTTGAAAAGGATGCAAACACGAGAATTTGAGCAGTATTGAGTGCACAAGATAAGGCTTCAAACAAGCCTGAAGCATATCAACATGTTCCCGTAACTGGAGATTTATTAGTTTGTGCCGTTCTTTTGATTGACACATATTGGTCCCACCCTCTATATATGCTTCCTAAAAGCAGCAAGGACAAAAGAACGATACAATCTCTCCAAGCGACTCGCTCGAGTAGAGGCTGAGCGAACATGAAAGGGGTTCCACCCCAGTCATCCTCCTGGCTGTTTGTGTTTTCGGTTTTGTTTTTGGTTCGATCCACGGTGTCTTACGTGTCCTTGTTTCTTGCTTCTCATCTCCATGGGCTTACTTATTAGGTGCTTATCTTAAATAATTAATATCATACATATATATATATATATATATATATATATATATATATATATATATAATGATTCATGCATATATGTGTGTTTAATTTTATATTAGTTATTTACTAAATAAATTTTGAATGTTTATATAGAATTGAAAAATTTAAATCAAATAATATTTTTTAATTTTTTATTTTAAGTGCGGTGGTGAGATCTTTTACAAATAACCGGTATGAGGCACTATGCGGTATAAGACATACCACACATCCATACAAAGGAAGAGCTAAGTCCTCCTTTATCCATCCTGGACCTGACGGTATACCCTACAATCATGTAGCGTAGATCTCAAAACTGTACATCAGGTATATCTTACACCACGTCATCAGATTCTGTATTCCGTAACGGCTATGATACGTCAGCATGACACCAGCGTGAACAACCACGTGTCCTTTTTTTGGTGTTCGAGCTTTCCGGACTCCGATAAGCCCAATCCATAGCAGGCACGTGCACGTGTCATCACGTGGATTGTGGGGTTTGATCGTCTGCGTCGTGCGGAAGATCAGTGCCGTCGAACCCTGTGGAAGTACGGAGTCGCAGACACGGGACGAATTAGGAAACATGTTAAAAGGAACGATTTTAAAAGACGGCTGCGGCTAGCCACGTCCTCCCACCCCGTGTCGGTCGCCGCCAGCGTCTCCTGGATGGCCTTTCCTTCCAAAGGCTCTAACGGCAGCGTCAGATTGGAAATATCGGTTCCCAAATGACCAGACACCCATCTCTCTCTCTCTCTCTCTCTCTCTCTCTCGCCGCGGAGTCCGCAGAGGCAGATTTAAATAACGGCGTCATCGTGGCTCTTTTTTTTTAAGCCCATGTCACTGCAGAAAATATTTATTTCTATCTTTAAAATTTTTATTTTTTTTTTGAATAAATGCTTGCATAATTTGTTTTTGAAATCATATTCTTAGTAATCCTACATTAAATAATTAAATGCAAGCACTCTTGTACTTATAGATGTACACTTTATTCAACCCCAAGTTAGGTAACTAGGATGATGAGCCAGTAACCATTAGGGCTGTTAATGAGCCGAGCTGCTCGGGCTCGGCTCGGGCTCGGCTCGGTAAAAGCCCGGCTCGGGCTCGGCTCGTTAGTCAAACGAGCCCGAGCCCGAGCCCAATATGAAGCTCGTTTACATCCGAGCCCGAGCCCGAGCTCGAGCCCGAGCAGCTCACGAGCCCAAACAAGCTTGGACCTTTCGCTATTTGCTGAATGCTAATTGCTAAACAAGTAAACAACTCTCATTCTCTCATGACCCACGGCCCACGGGCCCACCCAGCCAGCCCCCTTTCGAGTCGTGACTCCCGAGCCTGCCCCCGATGCCGTCACTTACCCAAATCCCAGCCCCCTTTCGATCACAGAAACTTGATTCAAAGAACCCAGTCGCTTACCCAAATCCCATTTCCCTCAGCCCCCACCGTCGACCTAAATGCTCATGCCCTAATCTTCCGGCCTTCCCCGACTTCTTGAAGCCCCAGCTCCGCCGCGCTCTGCCTTCCTTCGCCCGCACGCCGTGCCGCCGGCCGTGAAGCCCAGCTCCACAGACAGCAGTCACAGCACCACCGAAACCTCCCCTCCAAACCCTTCAAGGCTTCAAACCCCCCTTCACCCCTGCCTTCCTCCAAACCCCTCTCACCCTCCAAACCCCTCCAACTCCAAACCCCTCTCACCCTCCAAACCCCTCTCGGTTTCTTCTCCGTTCTCCTCGCCGGCTCGCCCCCAAGCCCGAAGCCGATGCCCCCTCCCCTCCGACGACGATGACAACGCCGTACACCTGATCCCAGCTCTCCGAGAAGCTTCATCACAACCTCCTCTCCCTTCTCCGCCCCCGATGCCGTCGCCCCCGGCGAGGAAGGCAACAAGCGTGAAGCGCCGCCGCCCCATCCGGCGTTCCTACGTCGAGGTCCCCCCTACCCCCTTCCTTTCATAGTGAAAGTTTCACTCCCTCCTCCGCGGCCGAGCCTCCGGCGCCCGCAGCGCCTGCGGTCGACCCGCGGCCGAGCCTCCGGCGCCCGCAGCGCCTGCGGTCGACCCGCGGCCGACGTCCGTGCCGGTGGTGCTCGCGGCCGCCCCCTTCTTTCTTTTTTTCTTTATTTCCTTCGTTCTTCTCTCCTCCCGTCCTCCGACGAATGATAGGAATGGGGCGCCGGCCGCCGGGGCAGGCTCGGGCTCGGGCAAACGAGCCTCACGAGCTCGAGCCCGAGCCGGAGCTGTGCCAGGCGAGCCGAGCCCGAGCCCGAGCCCGAGCCTAGACTTTTATGAAACGAGCCGAGCCGAGCCTGCTGTGGCTCGGGCTCGGCTCGGCTCGTTGACAGCCCTAGTAACCATGCACACTCGGCTGAAGTTAAAAAATAGATTTGACTTTAAAATTACAACATAAGTCCCATGTTGGCTTTAATTTTGAAATATATAATAATGTATACACACATAGGTTGGTAGGCTCTCCATGCGTGCCTATAAAAAATAGCTCCAAGTTCCAAATTTAAAAAAAAAACACAATAATTATAGACCTCGCACCGCTGCTCCGAGAGCTCAAGAGCTAGCATTTTTTTTTTCAATATTTTTTTACTTCATTCGCAGATATTTTTGAAGTTTTGATCTCTTACCTAGCAACTCAAGTCTCCTACCTAATTATGTTCATAATAGGAGCATTCGGGTTGAGTAAGATTTATTATAGGTTGAGGATGATCTCATCGTCAATATGTATGAGAGGATGCATTTTGCTTTTAGAGTGATGTTTTCACGTACTTTGATCCAATCTTATCTTTTTTTTCCTTTTTTTCCATATTTATATTTTTATTATTTTTTAATTATTATTTTTTGCATCCATCGGCAATTTATAGGAACCATACACGTACACGCAGAGGGATTAAAGCGTTGACCCGCACGCATAACAGAGTGGACCAGTGTTTTTTTTTTGGAGAAATTAATTTTTCATCCTCTGAAAAACTCTAGTATAACAATAAATTTCTATTGACTAGTTTTATAACAACCGGTCCAGTATATTTTTAAAATTATTATTTTTATCGACGGCCACTCCTCCATCTACTGCCTCGGCGCCCTCCAGTCAGCCGCTGCCACCCTCCTATCTTTCTCCTCCTCTTGCCAAAACCTCTAGAGTTGATATAAAACAACAGAGAAAAGTATCTGCCTTAAAAAAAGTCTGGAAAGCAAGTTAGCTGGGAGTAAGGGCTGCCGTCCGAAGAAATGAATGTATGTAATTATTGGTGGAAAAATGGACCACCCCACAAATGCAATTATAGCACCCAAATCCGTCAGCAAGCTCGAGCTCATCCAAGTGATTGGGCTCTTCCGCTCTCGAGCTCATCCAAGTGCTCGGGCTCTTCCGCTCTCGAGCTCATCCAAGTGATCGGGCTCTTCCGCTCTCGAGCTCATCGGCCGAGACCAGAAGGCCGAGACCAGAATGCCAAGACCAGAAGGCCAAGACCAGAGAGCCGAGACCAGAAGGCCGAGACCAGAAGGCCGAGACCAGAGAGCCGAGACCAGAAAGCCGAGACCAGAACGCCGAGACCAGAAGGCCGAGACCAGAAGGCCGAGACCAGAGAGCGTCGACCAGAAAGGCAACCCCGCCGAGCCCATGCCTTAGCCAAATATCCAATCTCCGCCTAACCCTCCAAAGGATCTGACAACTAGATACATGACCCCACTACAATCCGCCACCATCCCTAAGTCGTCAAGGCACGAGATCTCCGCAGGTATTCGGCACGACCTATCATTAATGCCTAAGACCCCCTCAGGCCTCCGATGCACTCAGTCATTAAATGAACACGGCTCAAGATGATCTCCGGATCACTGAACCATCAAAGCGTATGGCTCTCCCTGACCGCCGGTTCACTCAGCAATCAATGCGCCTGCCATCTACGAACCCCAGGCCCACCACGGCCGGCGGTTCAACCATCCCAACGGGTCCGATCAACCGTGACAACTCCCTGACTCCGGTATGATTCGGCCTTATTCTCCACTACGCCATTAATGGGCCAAATCGTGCCCAATTATCACAAAAGAAGACAAATTCCCCTGTCACCTCCCAGGTAACATAATGCCCTTCTATAAAAGGGAACCTGGGAGGAAAGAGGAGGGGGACCCCGGACTCGGACCGGAGGGGAGAAAAAACGGCACAGACACAATTGAGGAAAATATCCTCTTTATCTCATCCAAATATTCTCTTCATCTTCTCCACATATCTCTTCCTGGCTCTCTCCACATATTGGCCCCCTCTGACTTAAGCATCGGAGGGCCGGCGCCGGAGAGCCCGGCCACCGGCTTTTTTGCAGGACAGGACAGGACGCACTCTTCTCCGCTCTCTCATCCCCACGGAGGACGCAGTCGGCCGGCGCACCGCCGTCCGCCCTCCCGGCAGCGGAGCTCCTCCTCCCCTGGTTTCGCGGCGGCCCCCGAGTCCAATTTCCAGCAACAGTTGGCGCTAGAGGAAGGGCCCGAGTCGCTGCCATGAAGCTAAGAAGCAAAGGGGCTTCCAATGCCTCTCGACGTCCTCCACCCAGTCCTGAACATTCTGTCCAAAACTCACCGCCTCCGGCCGAGTCAATCCCTCAAGTCCGGCCGGAGCAGTTTGATGCCCTGGTGCAACAGGTGCAAGCCTTGGCTACCGCTGTTTAAGGCTTGCAACCCAGGGGCGTCCCGACGGCACCGCTTTCTCCGGCCCCAGTTCAACCAGAGCCCCCTACAAGCGGGCTTCCCCTTCGAGTATCATGCTCCAAGTCCCAAATGCTCAGTCCAGAATTCACCACCAAGATCTCCGGTAGATCAAGTTCCACAAGTCCAACTCGAGCACTTCGATGCGCTAGTGCAGCAAGTCTAAGCGCTAGCCATTGCAGCCCAAAGCCTGCAACAAGTGGAGGCCCCTCCTGTGCCGCCTCCACGGAATCATGTTAAGCAGAGGAAGAAACTTTCTCCCGACTCCCGAGCCATCTCGAATCAGGCATGGCTCCCGCTGCAACGACGTATGTGGGGGCAACCAGTGAGAACTAGTGGTCCAAGTCTGACGTCAACGAGTTGGGGGGAAAGATAAATAAAAGCTGAGGTCTGGAGAAGGAGAGCTATGGAGCTTTAAAATGGGATTGTAAGCCTCTGTGACAAAGGGTACAGCCCCATTAAATCCCATTATCCTTCCAAGTCTTCTGTCTTCCGGCAGAGAGCAAGAAACCAGCATGTACTCCCTCCTTGGGACGGCGCCTGCGACATTGCTCCCCTTTCAGAGCGTCGCCATCACTGAAGCCCCCGCCGAGCTCATGCAGACCGAGCTCAGAAACCCGAGCGCAAAACACCTCCTAGAAAATCGAGCCAAAGAAGGCCAGTGCTGAATCAAGTCCTGAGGGACTTCGAAGCTCGAGAGCCATCAAAATATCTCCAAAAGGTACAGGACACCACTTTGGCTTTAAATAAATTAAATATTTTATCTATTTTCAGGTTAACGAGCTCGGCTCGTTCTCCATCGGCCAACGAGCTCGGCTCGTTCTCCTACCCTGACCACGGTCAGGATGCCCTGTCACAACGGGATGCCCCGATCCGTCGGGATGGCTCGAGACGTCGAGATGCGGTCTTAAGTGACCAGACGAGCTCGGCTCGTTCTCCATCGACTTCCACCGACGAGCTCGGCTCGTGCTCCATCGGCCAACGAGCTCGGCTCGTTCTCCTACCCTGACCACGGTCAGGATGCCCCGAGACGTCGGGATGCCCCGATCCGTCGGGATGCCCTGAGACGTCAGGATGCCCCAATATATTGGGATGCCCCGACACAACGGGATGCCCCGATCCATCGGGATGGCTCGAGACGTCGAGATGCGGTCTTAAGTGACCATACGAGCTTGGCTCGTTCTCCATCGACTTCCACCGACAAGCTCGACCCGATCTCCATCGGTCAACGAGCTCGGCTCGTTCTCCTATCCTGACCACGGTCAGGATGCCCCGAGACGTCGGGATGCCCCGGTCCGTCGGGATGCCCCGATTCGTCGGGAAGCCTCGAGACGTCGAGTTGCGGTCTTTAGTGACCAGACGAGCTCGGCTCGTTCTCCATCGACTTCCACCAACGAGCTCGGCTCGTGCTCCATCGGCCAACGAGCTCGGCTCGTTCTCCTACCCCGACCTCGGCCGGGATGCCCCGAGACGTCGGGATGCCCCGATTCGTCGGAAAGCCTCGAGACGTCGAGTTGCGGTCTTTAGTGACCAGACGAGCTCGGCTCGTTCTCCATCGACTTCCACCGACGAGCTCGGCTCGTGCTCCATCGGCCAATGAGCTCAGCTCGTTCTCCTACCCCGACCTCGGCCGGGATGCCTCGAGACGTCGAGATGCCCCGATTCGTCGGGATGCCCCGATACGTTGGGGTGCGGTCTTCACTGACCAGACGAGCTCGGCTCGTTCTCCATCGGCTTCAGCCAACGAGCTCGGCTCGTTCTCCATCACTGAATCTCTGCCGACGTCCTCAAAGAACGGAGTCCGAGCAGAAGAGCGTCTTCAGTCGCCTCGGCGCGAGAACGCTCACGGTACAAGGTACCCATTTATTTAATGTCTTTACATTATTTTACCTATTCTTGAATTTCTCTGCCGACGTCCTCGAAGAACGGATCCCGAGCAGAGCGTCTTCAGTCGCATCGGTGTAAGAACGCTCACAGTACCAGGTACTCATTCAATTAATGCCTTTACATAATCTCAATTATTTTCATTCTTGGTTGTTAATTACCAACGAGCTCGGCTCGTTCTCCATCGACCAACGAGCTCGGCTCGTTCTCCATCGACCAACGAGCTCGGCTCGTTCTCCATCGACCATCGAGCTCGGCCCGATCTCCATCGACCATCGAGCTCGGCCCGATCTCCATCAAACATCGAGCTCGCCTCGATTTCGGCTTGATCGCCAACAGACAAGGCCAAAGAAGGCCGCTGAGTCAACCTGGAGCGCTTTAACTCCAACCGCATGAGAGGTATACCCTACTTGGCACGTACATCTCTATACATATTTGGCTATATTACAGGACGATCGACAACTGGACTACTTCCTTCGTCCGAGCCAAAAAGCAGCTCGAACTCGAAAGTCGGGGGGTAGTGTTGGTGGAAAAATGGACCACCCCACAAATGCAATTATAGCACCCAAATCCGTCAGCAAGCTCGAGCTCATCCAAGTGATTGGGCTCTTCCGCTCTCGAGCTCATCCAAGTGATTGGGCTCTTCCGCTCTTGAGCTCATCCAAGTGCTCGGGCTCTTCCGCTCTCGAGCTCATCCAAGTGATTGGGCTCTTCCGCTCTCGAGCTCATCCAAGTGATCGGGCTCTTCCGCTCTCGAGCTCATCGGCCGAGACCAGAAGGCTAAGACCAGAAGGCCGAGACCAGAGAGCCGAGACCAGAGAGCCGAGACCAGAAGGCCGAGACCAGAGAGCCGAGACCAGAAGGCCGAGACCAGAGAGCCGAGACCAGAAGGCCGAGACCAGAGAGCCGAGACCAGAAAGCCGAGACCAGAAAGCCGAGACCAGAAGGCCGAGACCAGAAGGCCGAGACCAGAGAGCGTCGACCAGAAAGGCAACCCCGCCGAGCCCATGCCTTAGCCAAATATCCAATCTCCGCCTAACCCTCCAAAGGATCTGACAACTAGATACATGACCCCACTACAATCCGCCACCATCCCTAAGTCGTCAAGGCACGAGATCTCCGCAGGTATTCGGCACGACCTATCATTAATGCCTAAGACCCCCTCAGGCCTCCGATGCACTCAGTCATTAAATGAACACGGCTCAAGATGATCTCCGGATCACTGAACCATCAAAGCGTATGGCTCTCCCTGACCGCCGGTTCACTCAGCAATCAATGCGCCTGCCATCTACGAACCCCAGGCCCACCACGGCCGGCGGTTCAACCACCCCAACGGGTCCGATCAACCGTGATAACTCCCTGACTCCGGTATGATTCGGCCTTATTCTCCACTACGCCATTAATGGGCCAAATCGTGCCCAATTATCACAAAAGAAGACAAATTTCCCTGTCACCTCCCAGGTAACATAATGCCCTTCTATAAAAGGGAACCTGGGAGGAAAGAGGAGGGGGACCCCAGACTCGGACCGGAGGGGAGAAAAAACGGCACAGACACAATTGAGGAAAATATCCTCTTTATCTCATCCAAATATTCTCTTCATCTTCTCCACATATCTCTTCCTGGCTCTCTCCACATATTGGCCCCCTCTGACTTAAGCATCGGAGGGCCGGCGCCGGAGAGCCCGGCCACCGGCTTTTTTGCAGGACAGGACAGGACGCACTCTTCTCCGCTCTCTCATCCCCACGGAGGACGCAGTCGGCCGGCGCACCGCCGTCCGCCCTCCCGGCAGCGGAGCTCCTCCTCCCCTGGTTTCGCGGCGGCCCCCGAGTCCAATTTCCAGCAACAGTTGGCGCTAGAGGAAGGGCCCGAGTCGCTGCCATGAAGCTAAGAAGCAAAGGGGCTTCCAATGCCTCTCGACGTCCTCCACCCAGTCCTGAACATTCTGTCCAAAACTCACCGCCTCCGGCCGAGTCAATCCCTCAAGTCCGGCCGGAGCAGTTGATGCCCTGGTGCAACAGGTGCAAGCCTTGGCTACCGCTGTTTAAGGCTTGCAACCCAGGGGCGTCCCGCGGCACCGCTTCCTCCGGCTCCAGTTCAACCGGAGCCCCCTACAAGCGGGCTTCCCCTTCGAGTATCATGCTCCAAGTCCCAAACGCTCAGTCCAGAATTCACCACCAAGATCTCCGGTAGATCAAGTTCCACAAGTCCAACTCGAGCACTTCGATGTGCTAGTGCAGCAAGTCTAAGCGCTAGCCATTGCAACCCAAAGCCTGCAACAAGTGGAGGCCCCTCCTGTGCCGCCTCCACGGAATCATGTTAAGCAGAGGAAGAAACTTTCTCCCGACTCCCGAGCCATCTCGAATCAGGCATGGCTCCCGCTGCAACGACGTATGTGGGGGCAACCAGTGAGAACTAGTGGTCCAAGTCTGACGTCAACGAGTTGGGGGGAAAGATAAATAAAAGCTGAGGTCTGGAGAAGGAGAGCTATGGAGCTTTAAAATGGGATTGTAAGCCTCTGTGACAAAGGGTACAGCCCCATTAAATCCCATTATCCTTCCAAGTCTTCTGTCTTCCGGCAGCAAGCAAGAAACCAGCATGTACTCCCTCCTTGGGACGGCGCCTGCGACATTGCTCCCCTTTCAGAGCGTCGCGATCACTGAAGCCCCCGCCGAGCTCATGCAGACCGAGCTCAGAAACCCGAGCGCAAAACACCTCCTAGAAAATCGAGCCAAAGAAGGCCAGTGCTGAATCAAGTCCTGAGGGACTTCGAAGCTCGAGAGCCATCAAAATATCTCCAAAAGGTACAGGACACCACTTTGGCTTTAAATAAATTAAATATTTTATCTATTTTCAGGTTAACGAGCTCGGCTCGTTCTCTATCGGCCAACGAGCTCGGCTCGTTCTCCTACCCTGACCACGGTCAGGATGCCCTGTCACAACAGGATGCCCCGATCCGTCGGGATGGCTCGAGACGTCGAGATGCGGTCTTAAGTGACCAGACGAGCTCGGCTCGTTCTCCATCGACTTCCACCGACGAGCTCAGCTCGTGCTCCATCGGCCAACGAGCTCGGCTCGTTCTCCTACCCTGACCACGGTCAGGATGCCCTGAGACGTCAGGATGCCCCAATATATTGGGATGCCCCGACACAACGGGATGCCCCGATCCGTCGGGATGGCTCGAGACGTCGAGATGCGGTCTTAAGTGACCAGACGAGCTCGGCTCGTTCTCCACCGACTTCCACCGACAAGCTCGACCCAATCTCCATCGGTCAACAAACTCGGCTCGTTCTCCTATCCTGACCACGGTCAGGATGCCCCGAGACGTCGGGATGCCCCGAGACGTTGGGATGCCCCGATTCGTCGGGAAGCCTCGAGACGTCGAGTTGCGGTCTTTAGTGACCAGACGAGCTCGGCTCATTCTCCATCGACTTCCACCGACGAGCTCGGCTCGTGCTCCATCGGCCAACGAGCTCGACTCGTTCTCCTACCCCGACCTCGGCCGGGATGCCCCGAGACGTCGGGATGCCCCGATTCGTCGGAAAGCCTCGAGACGTCGAGTTGCGGTCTTTAGTGACCAGACGAGCTCGGCTCGTTCTCCATCGACTTCCACCGACGAGCTCGGCTCGTGCTCCATCGGCCAACGAGCTCGGCTCGTTCTCCTACCCCGACCTCGGCCGGGATGCCTCGAGACGTCGAGATGCCCCGATTCGTCGGGATGCCCCGATACGTTGGGGTGCGGTCTTCACTGACCAGACGAGCTCGGCTCGTTCTCCATCGGCTTCAGCCAACGAGCTCGGCTCGTTCTCCATCACTGAATCTCTGCCGACGTCCTCAAAGAACGGAGTCCGAGCAGAGGAGCGTCTTCAGTCGCCTCGGCGCGAGAACGCTCACGGTACAAGGTACCCATTTATTTAATGTCTTTACATTATTTTACCTATTCTTGGATTTCTCTGCCGACGTCCTCGAAGAACGGACCCCGAGCAGAGCGTCTTCAGTCGCCTCGGTGTAAGAATGCTCACAGTACCAGGTACTCATTCAATTAATGCCTTTACATAATCTCAATTATTTTCATTCTTGGTTGTTAATTACCAACGAGCTCGGCTCGTTCTCCATCGACCAACGAGCTCGGCTCGTTCTCCATCGACCAACGAGCTCGGCTCGTTCTCCATCGACCATCGAGCTCGGCCCGATCTCCATCGACCATCGAGCTCGGCCCGATCTCCATCAAACATCGAGCTCGCCTCGATTTCGGCTTGATCGCCAACAGACAAGGCCAAAGAAGGCCGCTGAGTCAACCTGGAGCGCTTTAACTCCAACCGCATGAGAGGTACACCCTACTTGGCACGTACATCTCTATACATATTTGGCTATATTACAGGACGATTGACAACTGGACTACTTCCTTCGTCCGAGCCAAAAAGCAGCTCGAACTCGAAAGTCGGGGGGTAGGGTTGGTGGAAAAATGGACCACCCCACAAATGCAATTATAGCACCCAAATCCGTCAGCAAGCTCGAGCTCATCCAAGTGATTGGGCTCTTCCGCTCTCGAGCTCATCCAAGTGATTGGGCTCTTCCGCTCTCGAGCTCATCCAAGTGCTCGGGCTCTTCCGCTCTTGAGCTCATCCAAGTGATCGGGCTCTTCCGCTCTCGAGCTCATCGGCCGAGACCAGAAGGCCAAGACCAGAAGGCCGAGACCAGAGAGCCGAGACCAGAGAGCCGAGACCAGAAGGCCGAGACCAGAAAGCCGAGACCAGAGAGCCGAGACCAGAGAGCCGAGACCAGAAAGCCGAGACCAGAAGGCCGAGACCAGAGAGCCGAGACCAGAAAGCCGAGACCAGAAAGCCGAGACCAGAAGGCCGAGACCAGAAAGCCGAGACCAGAAGGCCGAGACCAGAGAGCGTCGACCAGAAAGGCAACCCCGCCGAGCCCATGCCTTAGCCAAATATCCAATCTCCGCCTAACCCTCCAAAGGATCTGACAACTAGATACATGACCCCACTACAATCCGCCACCATCCCTAAGTCGTCAAGGCACGAGATCTCCGCAGGTATTCGGCACGACCTATCATTAATGCCTGAGACCCCCTCAGGCCTCCGATGCACTCAGTCATTAAATGAACACGGCTCAAGATGATCTCCGGATCACTGAACCATTAAAGCGTATGGCTCTCCCTGACAGCCGGTTCACTCAGCAATCAATGCGCCTGCCATCTACGAACCCCAGGCCCACCACGGCCGGCGGTTCAACCACCCCAACGGGTCCGATCAACCGTGACAACTCCCTGACTCCGGTATGATTCGGCCTTATTCTTCACTACGCCATTAATGGGCCAAATCGTGCCCAATTATCACAAAAGAAGACAAATTCCCCTGTCACCTCCCAGGTAACATAATGCCCTTCTATAAAAGGGAACCTGGGAGGAAAGAGGAGGGGGACCCCGGACTCGGACCGGAGGGGAGAAAAAACGGCACAGACACAATTGAGAAAAATATCCTCTTTATCTCATCCAAATATTCTCTTCATCCTCTCCACATATCTCTTCCTGACTCTCTCCACATATTAGCCCCCTCTGACTTAAGCATCGGAGGGCCGGCGCCGGAGAGCCCGGCCACCGGCTTTTTTGCAGGACAGGACAGGACGCACTCTTCTCCGCTCTCTCATCCCTACGGAGGACGCAGTCGGCCGGCGCACCGCCGTCCGCCCTCCCGGCAGCGGAGCTCCTCCTCCCCTGGTTTCGCGGCGGCCCCCGGGTCCAATTTCTAGCAACAGTAATAACCCCAAAATTTTTTTGATATAAAAAGGGATAGAATAGTCCTTTAAAATTGATATAAGGGGTAAAATTGGGAGGAATCAAAAGATAATGACATAGTTGTAGATACGTTGAAGTGGTAATGGTAAAATTGGAAAGGAATCAAAAGTTAATGGCATAACAGTAGATATGTTGAAGTGTTAGGGGCAAAATGGGAATTTAATAATATTAAAAAAAGGGTGA
The DNA here is from genome assembly GCF_009389715.1 of Phoenix dactylifera. Taxonomy (NCBI): domain Eukaryota; kingdom Viridiplantae; phylum Streptophyta; class Magnoliopsida; order Arecales; family Arecaceae; genus Phoenix; species Phoenix dactylifera. Next base: position 16,725,413 of record NC_052396.1, on the reverse strand, counting down.
ATGGTATCTTGATGTGATTTAATTGGAGGGTTTGAGCTGGCTCACGGGAGTGAAACAGAGAGGAGAGGGGGAGGGTTCTCAGACGACATAGAGAGAAAGAAAAAGAGAAGAAGAAGAAGAAAAGAAAAGATTTAGGGAACGGGGGAGTTGAATCAATTAAAGTTCTCTATGTTATAATTGGCACGTAGATTATGATCCTTGATACAAGACTAAATGTATTATAAATGCATGTCACAGTTGGGCAAGAAGCTAGGAAACAAGAAGAAGAAGTTTTCCACTGCCTACTGTAGATTTTTGGAGGTGTATCGAGGCCGTGCCAGATTGACAGGTCAGTGGGAGTTTGTACTTTGCACCATGAGCGCATTCCTTATTCATTTTCATAAATGTTGCCAAGTGTGACTTGATTCCACTGAGCTTATTGATTAATTGTTATAGTAGATTCCTCTATAATCTTGATTCTCCATGCTTGATTATTCTGTACATGCATTTGAGGGAGCATTGAGAGGAATTACGAGGGGTTGATGAGTAATCAAATTGATTCCGAATTGTGAAATGATTTCTTTTGTAAATTGATTTCATTTTCTCTATTTCAAAGATTTGTAGAGCCTTTTTAGTGGTATATTGAGTTGTATTGCACTTCCTTGACCCTCACTCATAACCCTGATGTTAGTTTATGATTGGGTCATGATCGAGTGAGTGGTAGTCTTGATTATACTCCTTTTTAATAGAGTATTGGGAGGGTGTATTATGGCATTTATGCATGGCTTGGCAGTATCTGCAGGACATCTATAGTCGATGGGGCTGAATATCGGCCTTTGTGCACATAGTAGCCTTCTGGGTGGGCGGAGCCCAGTCCCTTCCTATGGGGGACACGGCCCTAGGCGTAGGATCGGCCGGTCCTACGACTTATATTCTGCTTGCCGCCGGGCATAGTAAGACTCCGCGAGGTGCAGTATGGCTTTCCGCGGATGTAGAATTCCCGCAAGGTGCCGTTTAGTATATAGATGTGAGATGGATTTCTGTTCTGGATACTGGCCTGCATTTATATTATCAGTGTGGTGTCTTATTCTGCATATGCATGTGATAGTGAAAAGTTGTTGCTGGTTCGCCTGGGGCAAAAAACCCACCTCCCGATAGCTATCTAGCATTTATATTATTGGTATGGTGTCTTATCCTGCATATGCATGTGACAGTAGGGAGTTGTTGTTGGTTCGTCTGGGGCGTAAAACCCACCTCCCAATAGCTGTCTTGTTGATGATTCAGCCTATTGACACATGATTTATATGATTCAGTACTACGACATGTTGAGCATATTCATGTTATCATACATACTTATTTGATTATTCTATATATGCTCCAGATGAGTTGATTGGGATTGTGATGATTTACTCCTTATTTCTTATGTTGAGTTATGTGTAACCTATTCTTGACGACTGCTCATATGCTCTTGAGATTTCACCTCGAGCCATGACAATATCTTGTCTCATGTGCATAGTACTCTCTACTCCGCTCACTGAGTATTTATATACTCACTCCCCAGTTTGGTGTTTTTGATTGCAGGGCAGGTATTGTATAGAAAGGAGCAGGATTAGTGGTTGCCTGCTAGCTGTGCCGCTCCATAGTATAGTATAATGTAGATAGAGGTTTATACCCTTTTAGTGTATTATAAACCTTCTGTTGTATATAGTATATAGTTACAGTCATAGATCCTGTTGTGGATATGGGTTTGACCATGGATGGAATGGGAACCAGATTTTTATACAGATGAGTTATATGGCTGTGATGATGTATTGATATATATTGTCCAGGTTTATTATGTGACAGGTTATGTGATTGCTGCTCTGACAGGTAGTATTGTTGTATGTAATGAGATAATCCTGACAGGTCACCATAGGAAAGGTGATCATTTTGTGCATGCATCATGCCAAAATTTTTCAGAATTTATTGATGATTGATAGGTAGTAGAGTTCTACGTAGTGGCTGGTGGCCTTATGCCTACCCGCACCCTAGGACCGTCGCGGCGGCCCGCCGGGAACGGGGCGGGGGGCGTGACAAAGCTTGGTATCAGAGCAAAGGTTAAAGAAGAGTCCTGTTAGAGCAATAGAGTGAGTCAGAATTAAGTATAGGATTATACTATGGAGCATAAGATTTTTCTGTATATTAATTTATGAGTCATTTACAATTTAGTAAAATATATTATACCTCAGTGTGTAACAACCGCCCTTTCTTTTTGACTCTTTTAGAAACATATAAAAATACCTCCAAGAAGAGGACTTGCTCGTCCTGGAAGGAGGATGGAGCCAGATATAGCATTGGATGCGGGTTCTGCACATGTCGAGCCCCAAAGAGAAAAACCTCCTCCTGCTGATAGACGGAGGGTTGATGATCAAGGAGAGGTAGGAAGTAGAGATGCATTGATGGAACAGTTACTGACGGAGAATCAGGCTCTGAGGGAGCAGATTGCTCGGAAGAAATCTCCTGCCCCGTCAGTAATATCTATCCCACCTCCTGTAGCTGTGCCAAGAAGTTTAGCCAGGTGGGCTCTAGATGATGAGGGGATTACTGTACAGGAATTTCTGAGGCTCAGAACCCCAAAGTTTAAGGGGGAAGAAGGTGAAGATCCTCAGAAATTCCTGGAGGAGACTGAAAAGATGATACGGAGACTGCCCTGTTCTGATGTAAGGGCAATAGAACTTGTAGGGCTCACAATGAAAGAAGATGCCTGGGGCTGGTACCAGAGGCACGTGGAGGACAGATTGTACAGTAGGAATCCTCCAACCTGGGAAGAGTTCAGGCAAGCAGTGATGGATGAGTTTTTGTCTCCGGCTGAGAGGCAGAATCGGGCTCTTCAGTTTGAGAGGCTGAAGCAGATGCCCGGAATGAGCGTAACTGAGTACGCTCGTGAGTTCATTAGATTGGGGAAGTATGCTCCTTACATCATCCCCACTGAAGCTGCCAGGATAGAAAGATTCAGGCGGGGTCTGATTTCCCCGCTTTATAATGCAGTACTGGCAGTAGAGGTCCCCACCTTGTCTAGGCTGATTGATAAAGTAAAACAGTGGGAGATCAGAAACAAAGAGGAAAGGGCTGAAAGAGAACAGAGGAAAATGAGTAAGGGGAAAGGACAAAGCAGCCGAGGTAGATCTGAGGGAGCAGATCTCCCGAAGGGCCCGACGGAGCAGTCTGTACGCTCAGCTCCACCTGCCCCACGTAAGAGGAAATGGAGGGAAAGAGGTCAATCACAAGATACTTTTCTACCATCAGTACCTCGTCCTCCAGTCACTATGGCCAGAACTGATCTAGGTTCCAATCATGGCCAGTATGTGGCATATGTGGGAAGCAGCACCCTGGCAGATGCAAAATGGGTCAGGGAGTGTGCTACAGATGTGGACAGCCGGGTCATTTTGCCAGAGAATGCCCGCAGGGTGCCACCTAGCAGTTTGTGCCTTTGGCATCCTACCCTTCTGTGCAGATGGACAGGCCTAGTAGTAGAGGGCCTGTAGGCAGAGGTAGAGGTCAGACACCAGCGTCACAGCAGAGTGCTGGACCATCTCAGCCATCAGCTCCAGTAGGCAGAGGGCAAGGAAGGGTGTTCACGGTAAATCCACAAGAGGCACAGGCATTAAATGTAGCTGTGGCAGGTATGCTCCTTATTGATAAGATTAAAACTAGAGTGTTATTTGATTCTAGAGCTACCCATTCATTTGTGTCCCCTTATTTTGCTAAAAAATTAGCTAAAGATAAGATATTAATGTATATTTCCTTAGCTATTAGTACATCTGTAGGGGATAGTATAAAAGCGAAGTATGTGTATCCTACCTGTGTGGTAGAGATAGAAGGTAAAACACTCCCAATTCATTTGATTTCCAATACCACAACGAGCAGAATATGAAGAGAAGATACACTCACCTCTTTGAGTAATCAGGTAATTTACTCTTTTAAATTTGAGGACGAATTTTATATAAGGAGGGGAGGATGTAATAACCCCAAAATTTTTTTTATATAAAAAGGGATAGAATAGTCCTTTAAAGTTGATATAAGGGGTAAAATTTGGAGGAATCAAAAGATAATGGTATAGTTGTAGATACGTTGAAGTGGTAAGGATAAAATTGGAAAGGAATCAAAAGTTAATGGCATAACAGTAGATATGTTGAAGTGTTAGGGGCAAAATGAAAATTTAATAATATTAAAAAAAGGGTGAAGAGTATCTTGATGTGATTTAATTGGAGGGTTTGAGTTGGCTCACGGGAGTGAAACAGAGAGGAGAGGGGAAGGGTTCTCAGACGACATAGAGAGAAAGAAAAAGAGAAGAAGAAGAAGAAAAGAAAAGATTTAGGGAACGGGAGAGTTGAATCAATTAAAGTTCCCTATGTTATAATTGGCACGTAGATTATGATCCTTGATACAAGACTAAATGTATTATAAATGCATGTCACAGTTGGGCAAGAAGTTAGAAAATAAGAAGAAGAAGTTTTCCACTGCCTACTGTAGATTTTTGGAGGTGTATCGAGGCCGTGCCAGATTGACAGGTGAGTGGGAGTTTGTACTTTGCACCATGAGCGCATTTCTTATTCATTTTCATAAATGTTGCCAAGTGTGACTTGATTCCACTGAGCTTATTGATTAATTGTTATAGTATATTCCTCTATAATCTTGATTCTCCATGCTTGATTATTCTGTACATGCATTTGAGGGAGTATTGAGAGGAATTACGAGGGGTTGATGAGTAATCAAATTGATTCCGAATTGTGAAATGATTTCTTTTGTAAATTGATTTTATTTCCTCTATTTCAAAGATTTGTAGAGCCTTTTTAGTGGTATATTGAGTTGTATTGCACTTCCTTGACCCTCACTCCTAACCTTGATGTTAGTTTATGATTGGGTCATGATCGAGTGAGTGGTAGTCTTGATTATACTCCTTTTTAATAGAGTATTGGGAGGGTGTATTATGGCATTTATGCATGGCTTGGCAGTATCTGCAGGACATCTATAGTCGATGGGGCGGAATATCGGCCTTTGTGCACATAGTAGCCTTCTGGGTGGGCGGAGCCCAGTCCCTTCCTAGGGGGGACACGGCCCTAGGCGTAGGATCGGCCAGTCCTACGACTTATATTCTGCTTGCCGCCGGGCATAGTAAGACCCCGCGAGGTGCAGTATGGCTTTCCGCGGATGTAGAATTCCCGCGAGGTGCCGTTTAGTATATAGATGTGAGATGGATTTCTGTTCTGGATACTGGCCTGCATTTATATTATCAGTATGGTGTCTTATTCTGCATATGCATGTGATAGTGAAAAGTTGTTGCTGGTTCGCCTGGGGCGTAAAACCCACCTCCCGATAGCTATCTAGCATTAATATTATTGGTATGGTGTCTTATCCTGCATATGCATATGACAGTAGGGAGTTATTGCTGGTTCGCCTGGGGTGTAAAACCCACCTCCCAATAGCTGTCTTGTTGATGATTCAACCTATTGACACATGATTTATATGATTCAGTACTACGACCTGTTGAGCATATTCATGTTATCATACATACTTATTTGATTATTCTATATATGCTCCAGATGAGTTGATTGGGATTGTGATGATTTACTCCTTATTTCTTATGTTGAGTTATGTGTAACCTATTCTTGACGACTGCTCATATGCTCTTGAGATTTCACCTCGAGCCATGACTATATCTTGTCTCATGTGCATAGTACTCTCTACTCCACTCACTGAGTATTTATATACTCACTCCCCAGTTTGGTGTTTTTGATTGCAGGGCAAGTATTGTATAGAGAGGAGCAGGATTAGTGGTTGCCTGCTAGCTGGTGCCGCTCCATAGTATAGTATAATGTAGATAGAGCTTTATACCCTTTTAGTGTATTATAAACCTTTTGTTGTATATAGTGTATAGTTACAGTCATAGATCTTGTTGTAGATATGGGTTTGACCATGGATGGAATGGAAACCAGATTTTTATACAGATGAGTTATATGCCTATGATGATGTATTGATATATATTGTCCAGGTTCATTATATGACAGGTTATGTGATTGCTGCTCTGACAGGTAGTGTTGTTGTATGTAATGAGATAATCCTGACAGGTCACCATAGGAAAGGTGATCATTTTGTGCATGCATCATGCCAAAATTTTTCAGAATTTATTGATGATTGATAGATAGTAGGGTTCTACGTGGTGGCTGGTGGCCTTATGCCTACCCGCACCCTAGGACCGTCGCGGCGGCCCGCCGGGAACGGGGCGGGGGTCGTGACATGACCAAAGAAAGCTAAACCTGTGAATCCAGTAAGTTGCCGACCGAGACGATGGTAGGAGCTAGAATTCTTCATGATGATAACTGTTGTAGGGGTTTTCGAATTTAGTCCCACATTGACCGAGTAGCAGAAAGGTCTACGCCTTATAATAGGGGACTCAAAGCCTTTCTTCACGAGGGTCCCTCTTCGAAGGGACAAAACCGTGAGGGGGTGGCTCCCTGTACGAGGCATATCGCTAAGCGAACTCTGCAGGGTCTACGATTCCTCAAAGCGGACAATACTAGTAGACGGACGCTCTGCTGCTGGGCTACAGGTGCAGTGTTCTTAGTCGGTACCTCCTCTACGAGGGCCCTTTTGTGGGACAAAACCGTGTAGGGTGGCTCCTCTCGCATGCCTAAGTGCCCAGACGTCTACGATCCCCAGAGCGGACAATACCTCGTGGGGGGCACAGCTCGCTTTCCCACTCGCGCTCGGTTGGGACTGTGCTATTGCTCGGGTCAGCCCGGCAACAAATGGCGCGCAGGTAGGGGCCCCGACCGGCACAAGACCTTCCCGATAGGGAGGCTATTGTGTAGGTTCCCGAATTTAGTCCCACATCGACCGAGTAGCGGAAAAGTCTGTACCTTATAATGGGGGGCTCAAAGCCTTTCCTCACGAGGGCCCTTCTCCAGAAGGACAAAATCATGACGGGGTGGCTTCCTGTACGAGGCATATCGCTATGCGAACTCTGCAGGGTCTACGATCGTCCAAAGCGGACAATACCAGTAGATGGACGCTCTGCCGCTAGGCTACAGGCGCACTGTTCTCAATCGGTACCTCCTCTATGAGAGTCCTTTTGTGAGACAAAACCGTGCGGGATGGCTCCTCTCGCATGCCCAAGTGCCCAGAGGTCTATGATCCCTACAGCGGACAATATCTTGTAAGGAACACAGTTTGCTTTTCCGCTCATGCTCGATTGGGATTGTGCTGTAGCTCGGGACAGCCCGGCAACAGTAATGATAGGCTGATAAAACTGTGGGGAAACTCATAGTGTTATACATCCCGTCTACTCACTTTAAATTTGGGGATACTTCTACAATAAAAAGCATATCTCCACAAATGATGACACAGATATGCTGGAGTACTCAACCTTTTTGTTCCTCATAAATTGCACTTTAATGGAAAACCACCACCTTCGTACCTCTGCTTGGCTTTCAGCATCTGTCCTGTCCCAACTCACAAATACTTATGGACAGCTTGCACCCGGGGCCAGGGTGACGCAGTCCACGGGTGAAGGATGGAACTACCATTGCCTATTACCGGCTGGAAGCCGCGCGCGCGCGAGAGAGAGACCGCGAGACGAACGTTACGGTGAAGACGACAGCATGTTTTCTTTAAACAGTACTTATCCATCTCATACGTGTTAGCGTTTTCTGATCCTTATGCTGAATGACTCAATATTGCTGAGACTACGTTTTTTTTTTTTCCTTTTCTTTCCGAAGTTTCTTCTTCTTTCTTCTCCTCTCTTCTTTCTTCTTCTTTCATAAAACCGACACCGCTAGAATATTGTCAAGGCCGGCGACAAGGCCAGCCCAACCCTTAGATGACTGAGGTGATCGCTTAAGGCTTCGGCCCCAAAAAGGTCCACCACAAAAAAGACTTCAAAGACAAAATGAAAAGAAAAGAGGTCCCCTTATGAGTTTACCTTAGATTGGCTCGTTGCAGAAAAGGCCACAAAGACAAAACAGTCTTAAGCCCCCAAATATATTGGGCCGCTCCTGGCCGGCGGTGGCTCAACGACGTGGCTGGTGGAGCGCGGCCGAGACCCTTTCTCCTCTGGATCCTCTCGCGGGCGGCGACGGTGGGGAAGAAGCGCGAGTGAAGAGCGAGGACAATAGAGGCGGTGGCGGAGACGGTAGTAGAGACAGAGTCGCACTTGGCGTGGAGGTCGGAGGTCTGGTAGGCAGCGGCCGAGTGGGCGGAAGCTGCGGAGAGGAGGGCAAAGACGAGGAAAGCGAGGAGGAAGAGGAGGTTAGGAGTGAGAGAGTGCGGGAGGAGGAGGGTGGCGACAAGGAAGAGGAGGAAGATTAAGAGTGTGGCGGCGGACTGGAAGGCGCTGATGCAGTGGATGGGGGAGCGATCGTCGGCCGCGGCAGGAGATAGGAAGGTATAATGAGGGAAGAAGAAGAAGAAGAAGTGAGTTTTGGTTTAGAAAGAAGGAATCGGGTACTTATGAAGGAGGGATATTTTTGTCTCATAAAATTAGTCAACAGGGATTTATTATTATAGTGGAGTCTTTTGGAGGGTGGAAAATTAATTTTCACTTTTTTTTTTGTTTTTCTGACGAAACGGTGTAGACCATCGTTAATGGGGGACCTACGGTCACCTGCGTCGTTTACGAACTTCCCGCTTCCACCGCCCCGACTCCTTTGCCGCCGGCTCTGCTTCGCCACCTCCCTCTCCATTGTCGCTGGGATCCATCACATCGATGTGTGGGGCACTCTAGCCGGCCGATCCTCTCATGATCCTTCCCGAGCTCGTCGTACGTCATGGCCGCCGGCAGCACCATCATCCTCAAGGCTCTCAAACGGCGATGCTATTCCCTGTCGACGTAAGTCTGCTCATCTTCTCAGTCACGACCTTCCCGCATGTACATACAAAACCCACATCCACCAGAGGGAAGAACAACAGGCCTATATAATATATGTAATCCCGGCTTCTCCGCCGCCACTACCAACTCCGGCCACCATCCAACTCATCTCCATGATCTCACGCATCCTAGGGATAAGTTCCTCTTCCGGCACCATCTCGTCGTGCATATAACATCACGCCACCGCCGTTAGCTATTTCATCTCTGCTGCTTGCAATTACATGCCTCAGCACCCTGATAATTTCGATGCCACGCCATATCTCATACTGTCCGGCATTTCTTTTCTTGAACTGAAGAGAGAAGCCCTTAGTTGTTAGATTGTTGGGCTTCTAGGATTCTGGTATCTCTGACGAGTTCTCTAACGACGGAGTGGCCGTGGAGAATGGCGACGTGGTTTATCACTCGCGCGAAGGAAGGATTCGCCTTCCTTCTTTCATTCAAGATGGAAGAATCTTAACTTTGGTCGAACTGACATGGAAGACAAGACTGTTTGCATTCTTCTTGAGGGTTGTCGTTGTTTCATTTAATCTGGTTGGGTTTCGAAGGGATCGTGTAACTCTCTGTTCGCATCCTAGCTCCTCATGAGGCCTGATAACTTCATGAACATTCTTCTTCTCTACACTCCTTAATAAAAATCCGGTGGCCCCAACCTTCCTTCTCATCCAAAAAAAAAAAAAAACAACCGTCCTTCTCACGAATCCAATTCGTCTAGGTATGGCTACGAGGCAAAAGCCCTCGCTTCATCTGATGCTTCATAAGTTTGAGATTTGAAAAAGCCCTCCTTCCTAAACAAGTCAAAAGACTCAGAATCGGGATCGCCCGCCCGTCTGCTGCTAGGTCCGGGAATGGCGCCAGGCGAGGGCGCCGCTATGCCCCGCAGCTCTGCTGCGGCCGGCCTCCGTTCGATCACCAACTGTACGCTTCGAGATTCCCGCAAGCGGATGAACGTGGGTTCGGGGATGCTTTGCGATTTGTGCAGTGGGTGATCCAGCGGTGAATTCGAGCGAAGGAGGGTGCATCCTTCTTTAGCACAAAAGATACAACCCAGGCGCTGGCTGGGTTTAGAGAAGTCCTACTTCTCTAAGAAGCACCGAGGGACGTACCGAGAGGTTCTCTGTCCTCTTGATTCTCGTTACGTGTCACGACGGATCGAGATTTGTTTGAGTCCTACTTAGACTTACTTGGGTCGAGCCTGTTGTTCGGGCTTCGGACCAGGCTCAAGAAGGTGGGCAGCCCAACCCACTTCCAGCCCCATTCCCGGAAACTAGTTGCCTCTAAGCCCAGGGAAATGCACTGTCAAGTGCAAGAACAAAGGGAGAAACAGGAAAGAAAGAAAAGAGCCCAATTTTAGGCCCATGGGCCCTACTTGGGACGAAAACTTGATGCTCAAATGAGTCTTGACACTGTCCGCAAGCATAACTTGGGTAAATAGTGAGCTGAGTCCAATTTGAACCTAGTCCAACATTTTCTTGGCTGCACTCATCTACGTTTAATGTCTAATGTGAGGTGCCGATATATCCACAAAAAAAAAAAAAAACTAGTCCGACATAACAGGAAACATATGCTTGGGCCAGCCTTGGGGAAGGATATATGCACACTCCAGGCAAAATTGGAGACTGGCCCAGCATGGCCCATCAACCTCAAAATTTTAATTTGTGTCCCTCTTGTTGAGGCAGTAGCATCATCTTACCAATAACTGTTCCATTTGTTGTTAGAGATAATCTAGACGATGCATGCAGACAATCTGTACTCAAAACTTTCTTTGTAGGATTTAAACTGATATCACAGTCAATAATAATTGAAAGAGGTGGCTTGGTCTCCTCTGGCTGCTCCCTCGACAGATTCGAGGTTCATTTGTGTGAGGTTGGAAAGGTTCATTTCTTTTATGAAATTATGTAATATTATTTCAACATGTTAGATTTAGATTTTTGCACTTCGGACCATCATTTTCACCATCTAGAAATAAGACATGGCACATGCACCATCATATAATATGGGTAAGCACTATGTATAATTTTTAGAGGAAGATTGATTATGTACAATAATAATAGACACCGATAGTGTCTAAGCACTAACAGATGCTTATGAACATAATATTGGTTTTAGCTTGTTCTGTAGTTTTAGTTGTTATATTATGCTAGCATGTGTTCATACGGTTCTGCAATTTTTTTCACTAATATAAGATGTGCTATACATGTAGTTCCATATATATATATATATAGTGTTCTATATATATAATTTGTTCTATATATATATATAGTGTTCTATATATATAGTGTTTGGTGGGATCCCTGTGATCCTGTGACGCCCGGCCCTTTAAGCAAATTGGGCTTGATCCATTTGACCAGCCCAGTTGAATTTGGCCCAAAACATAAAAAAAAGAAATCGGCACGTGCTTGATTGGGAGTCCTCTTCCTCTCGATCTCACCAGATGGAATCTAACTCCAGGTCAGATTCCGGTCATGGCCGAGCCTATTTACAAGCTCCTCCCTATCCTCTCTTCCCCCCACTAGAGTTCTGGCCATGATCCGAGCTCGCCGTCGACGTTCTCTTCAGTTTCCTCTCCGAATGCTTGGTCTCCATCGCACCATCGCCGCAACCAAACATCACCGAAAAACCAGGTAAGGACTCGGCCCCCTTGAGGTCTCCCTCTTTCTTCCAGGGTTGTTAGGAGATCCAACATCGATCGGTGATCGCCGAATTTTGGCCAAGAAAGGGAAAGCTATGTTTTCCCTGTTTTGACCAGCCGAACCCATGTTTTTCTCGATTTCAGTTGTTTCCACCGCCGGTACTCATCGTTGGGATCTTCCTCCGATCCCTTGCAGTGGCCGGAGACTATAGCTAGACCTCCGGCCATGGGGATGCTTGATTTCCTCAGTTTAAAAAGTCAGAACCTCTATTTCTTTGATAAAATTAGTGTTGTTGGTGCCAGTCGTCACCGACTGTAGGTCTCTTGACCCCAGGCACCACTATAGCCACCATTCTCTCTCTTGAATCTAGCCGGCGAATTGCCATCACGAGTAAAGTCTTTCCTGTTTTGATACTTCTTGTCTTCCATTTTGACGGTCGTCGTTGGGTGTGGCACACCACCGCGGATCGTTGACCACTGGGGCTGCCGACTACGAGCGTTGTCGAGGGCTTTCCTCTATTTCAAGAAGAAGAGAGAGGGAAGGATAGAGGGCCTCATAGCTCTCTTCTTTTTCTTATCTTATTTTCTCTCTCCTCTCTCTAATTCTTCTCTCTCTTGCTCTCTCTCTCTTTCTGTTTATCACTCTTTCTCTCTCGCATGTTTCAGTAGACCAATGGCGGGTCCAGGTACTTTGTGAAATCAGGCTCTCTTAGACGGCTCCTGGCTAGTGTTGTGTGACTTGGAGATTCAAGTCGATATTGGTCTCAGGTCAACATGATGCAGCCGTAGGAAGGGTTTCAAGTCGGTGTTATGCGATCGTACGAGGGGTTTCAGATTTTTGAGTTGACTTCTCTCTCTCTATCTTGATGTTTTCTTTCTCTAGTTGATTTGAAGAAATTCTTAGTTAAAAGAGACTAGTGGGTAGTCCTGGGTTGTTGGATACCTCAGATGATTTTTGATATTGATTTGATTTTGTAGGAGAACAATCTTCAAAAAAAGAGGATGTCGAGCAAAATTATACACACCTCGGTGCGTAGATTGTAGTATCGATAGGTGATTAATATGTTTGAATTGTCAGCAAAGAGATAAGAATTCTTGTACACTCGCCTGCATGATTATAGATATTTTGGACACGTATGTATAATATGCTACTGGTTAAGATAAGCAAGATGCAAGAATTTTTTTATAATGGTTTCTGTATTAAACCATTTTCTAATCATGTATGCTTGTGATTGATAGTATGATAGATGCATATATTAGTATAACTTATACTTGCATAATCGGACTAATGGATATGGTGCTCTGGACTAACCATGCTATTTCGATTGTCTTATCACAGGCTAGAAATATGATACTATCTTTTACCCCGTCATGAGGAAAAACGTGATACTTTTGATTGCCTCGTCATAGGCGAAAAATATGACCGTGATTAGTCTAAAACCGAAAATAAAAAAATTAGTGTGTGCATGTGGACTTGATTGAAGGAACAAAGACTTTGGGCTGATCTTATTATCATCGATTACCCCATCATAGGATGGAAATGTGACACTATCAACTGCCCCATCATGGGCAGAAAATATGACACCTTTGGATTACCGTGTCATGGGAAGAAAATGTGACACCTTTTGACTGCCTTGTCATGGGAGAAAAATATGATCAAAATTTGGTCCAAAGTAAAAAGATAATTGATCTTGGATCCGGATCAAGTTAAAAAGAAATAGAATGAAAAGTATTGAAAATATTATTGAAGATTTATGAGATATCGTATGATATATTACTCTTGAGCGGCTGGATTTTTATTGATATTTGATGTACATATTTATATTATTTATTCGACCTTTATTGATAGTCGGTTTGTGCTTTTATAATGTGTGCAAGGATTTAATGCCATTTTTAAACCTATATTATTATTGTGTTGGTGTGAATATGTGGGGATTCTTACTAGGCTGTAAAGCTCACACCACCTTTTTTTCTTTTTCTTTTAGAGTTGCAGGTCGCTTGATACTTAGCTATAGTTGGTATCACAGGTAAAAGGATGAGTAGATACAATCACTGATATTGGTTGGATGATTAAATTTTGTAATTGTACCAGTTTTATTAATTTTTATGAATTGAGATTATTATTGTCCAATGATATTGAGGTTGCAATAAATTTTTAGGCCTTGCATATTTTCTAGGACTTTGTGTGATGTACTTCTTTTATTTCTGTTTATTAAAAAAGAGTGGGTGTTGATAAAAAAGAGTTTATTTATGATTCATGAGATTGTGCCTCATGGCTCCACCTCACAAAACTCCTGCCAAGCTGTGTCGCCTGCGTTATTTACAAGGAGACGAGTTCCAACTTTCAAAAGCATCCAAATGCGCGTTTGGCTCACGATTAGAATCAAAATCAAAATCATAATGAATTAGAATGGAAATCAACATGGTCATATCTAAATATTAAAAAAGAGTAGAAATTGAATTTTTAAGGATTGAGGCATTATGTACATTTTCTTTAAAATTAAAATAAAAACAAAATTTCTTTCAACCAAATATGAGAGCCACTTATTTTTATTTTTGTTTCGGAGTTGAATTTCTCCAACCAAATATGCGCCAAATATCATCTTGATCTCCGTTCATGCAACAAAGGCTTTGAAAATTCTATATCTTATTCGAGGACTTCATTAAAGTTCTAACAATAAATGTGAAGAAGAGCCCACATGATTGGCTCGAAGGAGGGTAACTAACCTCAACCAACAGAGAGTCCTATCAATGCCTACCGGAAAGAAAATTAGATCCGATCAACGCCTTAAAGCTCATTTCCCCTGTTACGCATCAATGTAACCACCTACATCAATAGTCAATGTCAGTGTAACCACGGGTTTCTTTTCAGTTGCAAATTGCTTCTTGCTCGAAATTACGGCATTTAGGATACGGAGACAGGAGGAAGGCTGCCGTTGCATTAATTCCACGACCAACCTCGACCAGCCCGCATTTATGAATGAATCTATCCATCAGAATCCAAGAGATAGATAATGATAGCACTCTAATGGCAACAGTGTTTAGGCCGTCATCTTCCCCCACAGATTTTATTAGTCTCGGACCTCGGATGCTGCTTGTTACACCTCTCATGGTATTGTTGAGGGAGGGAAGAAGGAAGGCTGGGATCTTCTTCGCTTCAAGGAGTCACGCCAAAAGCCAACCCACAGAGGCTTTTCCTGCACGCCTTCTCAGTTCCCACTCTGGTCAAACAGTAAGAACCCACCCATCCATCTCTTTCTCTCCATCCCCATACGTTTCTCATACCTCCCCCAACTCTGTCCGACTACACCTTCCCCTGTTCATTTAACTATATGGGCATATCTTCCTCTTCATATCTCCCACTTGTTGATTTGTGTCTCATTCTTTACATCTCCAGCCTCCCTTACTTCCAAGCATAAGCATACAACCTCTAGCTATACATACATATAGATAGATAGATAGATAGAGGAAGGAAACCATTTCTTGCTACATTTTGTATCAAATCGTCCCTTTTTTTCGACTTTTTCAGTAACAACATGAAGGAAGGGGGGGAGGTAAGGAGCTCAGCAGGGCAGGTGATAATGGAGATAGAGTCGAACAAGCCGGCGGGGAATGGAATTGTGGTGGGGGGGCTGAGTCCGCTAAGCGAGACCCTGTGGAAGGAGAAGATTGATACAGAATTCATCGGCGACGTGTCGGCCAGGCTCGCCTGGAAGGACTTGACGGTGACGGTGACGCTCGGCAACGGAGAGACACAGAAGATCTTGGAGGGCCTCACCGGGTACGCCGAGCCGGGGACTATTACAGCCTTGATGGGCCCGTCGGGGTCGGGGAAGTCGACGCTCCTCGACGCGCTCTCCAGCCGCCTTGCCACCAATGCTTTCCTCTCTGGAACTATTCTCCTTAATGGAAGGAAGATGAAGATGTCTTTCGGGACTGCGGTGAGTCTATTTACTCCAGCTTCTTCTACCAACTCTGTTCTTCAGCTGCCGGTTTTAGGAGGTTTCTTTCTCCTGAATTATTGGGACTGATTCATTGTCTTCTTTAATCTTAACATACGATTTTTCTTTCTTTTTTTTTCTCTCTCTGTGTGTGTGTGTGTGTGTGTTTCTGATAAGATTTGGCCAAATCTACAAGAGTCTTTGGCTTCTTTCTTGTCTCTATTTGCAGGTCTAGTGTGCTTTTTGTTTTTTTTTTTTTTCCAGCTGATCTTTTTTAAGCACTACTTCTAGTTTGGTTGGTGGTGGAACAATAGAGATACTTTTGGAGAGTTAAATTGCTTTTATCTTGTTCAGCCAATTCTAGCTGTGTTCTTTTCTTATTTTCATTATGTTCGTGAGACTGTATGGGAGGATTCGGTTAATATTCATCATTTTATCTTATGGTGTTCTTTCTCCCATTTCAGGCATATGTTACCCAGGATGACAACTTGATTGGTACTCTAACAGTGAGGGAGACGATATCATACTCTGCTTGCCTCCGGCTTCCCAATACGATGCCGCAGGAGGAGAAAAGAGCTTTGGTGGAGGGCACCATAGTTGAAATGGGCCTCCAAGATTGTGCGGATGCTGTGATCGGCAACTGGCATCTGCGGGGGATAAGTGGTGGGGAGAAGAGGAGGGTCAGCATTGCTCTTGAGATCCTTATGAGACCCAGATTGCTCTTCCTCGATGAGCCCACGAGTGGTCTTGATAGGTACAGTCTGAATTGTATGCTTCTGAATTGCCATTTGTTGCTTCTGTTTGTTCTTTCAGAAAGAAATGGAAAGGGCCCTCACAAAAAATCTTTTGCTTTTTCCTGTTTCTTTTTTTCACTCTTGTTCCTGCAATAGAATCAACTGCTTGATTGCTTCTTTTTTTTTCTTTTGACAAATTTAATGATAACATAGGCCTTCCATTGTCTTTAGCCTATTTATACAGGGATCCTAAAGGATTTCATCCGATCCATGTAATGGCCTTTTGGTTTTTCTCTCAAATTGAGAGTGGCATGATGCAGGACATTGTTTTTTATATGTTTTAGCGTGTGTGAATTCAAATTGAATTCGCAAACCTCCCTGATATAAATAGAAATTTTATCATGGTTTTATGGTCAGTTTTGAGTGATTTATTGTGCAGTGCTTCAGCCTTCTTTGTGACGCAAACTCTGCATGGTCTATCAAGAGATGGAAGGACTGTTATAGCTTCAGTTCACCAACCAAGCAGTGAGGTTTTCGAGTTATTCGATCGCTTGTACTTGCTCTCGGGGGGCAAAACTGTTTACTTTGGGCAGGTTTCAGAGGCATATGCGGTAAGTGTTCCAAGACTTAAAAAAGAAAAAGAAAACTCTAATTGTCTTAAGGTTTGATCAGCAGTTCTTTCCTTGTGCTTTCATGTAGTTCTTTGCTCAAGCTGGATTCCCTTGCCCATCCCTAAGAAACCCATCAGATCATTTCCTAAGGTGCATAAACTCAGACTTTGATAAGGTGAAAGCTACTCTGAAGGGATCGATGAAAAGAAGGGTACGAGAACGTTTCTCCCTTTAAACATATACTACAGCATATTATCTTTATTTCGGTATTCGAGAGTGAAAGTCTGATGATCTTTATTTGTTTGCTCCTCAGTTTGAGAGAAGTGATGATCCACTAGAGAAAATGACTACAATGGAAGCCATCCGGAGACTGACTGACTTTTATAGTCATTCCCAATATTACTACTCGGCACGAGAGAAAGTGGAAGAAATCTCCCAAGTTGTAAGCTATCATATTATGCACTCTCTTTAGCCTGTTCAATCTTACGGCTAAATGAATCCAGTAGACAGGACTAAATAATGGTATGATTTAATGCAGAGAGGAGCAGTGTTGGATTCAGGAGGCAGTCAGGCTAGCTTTTTGTTGCAGGCTCTCACTTTAACCAGGCGCTCATTCACAAACATGTCGAGGGATTTTGGTTATTACTGGTTGAGGCTTGTGATTTACCTTGTTGTGACCATTTGCATCGGAACCATTTACTTAAATGTCGGAACTGGATACGGCTCCATTCTGGTATTCCATCCATGCTTTCGCAATTATTAGATTCATGTACTTAACTTCCGCCGACTCATTTCCATGCATTATGACCTCTTTATAATAACTAGAAATATTTCCAGTTATGAAAACCTGAGATGGAGTTCAAAAATGCCAATAGTAAACATTACGTGTCACCTGGATCCCTGCTGAATATATATATATATATATATATATATATATATATATATATATATATATTACATCTGCAGAGTAAAACCAATTCAAACCCTAGTTTATGTGGTACATTTTGAAACACACTGGGACTTGAAAAATTCTCACCAATTCAAAGAGTATACATTTTCTGGTGCAACATAATTAATGAGTGGATGTACAACTTCTGTTTTATGTTGAGATGGCTGGAAAAGAATGTGTGTTGCCATTGGACAACTACATTGTTCTAAGTCCTTCTAATTATTCTAATACAGTCTAGGGGTGCTTGTGCTTCTTTTGTCTTCGGCTTTGTCACATTTATGTCTATTGGAGGATTCCCATCATTCGTGGAAGATATGAAGGTCTGTTCAGTTCCTATGGTGTTGGTTAATTTATGTATTAATATCAGTTTAAACTCGAATGAATCATTTGGATCGTCTCTTCATGCAGGTTTTTCAGAGAGAGCGGCTCAATGGACACTATGGCGTGTCAGCATTTGTCATCGGCAATACACTCTCTGCATTGCCATTTCTAATCTTGATAACCTTTGCCTCTGGAACCATATGCTATTTTATGGTTCGCCTTCACCCAGGTTTCATGCATTACCTGTTCTTCATCTTGTGCCTCTATGCTTGTGTTACCGTCGTTGAGAGTTTGATGATGGCCATAGCCAGTGTAGTTCCCAATTTTCTCATGGGAATCATCATAGGAGCTGGGATTCAGGTAAGCACTATCTATACACGCATCTTAATTTGGTGTCTGCTTGTTCTCATTTCCTTTATGAATAGGATGATTGACTCCAAAAACTAAAACCCTTGTTTCTCATTCATTAAACTCCATAGCTTTAGCATTTTGAGAATTCTAGAAGCAATTAAAGAATTCTGCAAATCAGAAAGGTATATCATGGTGTAAAACTTTTAAGTCAGAGAATAAAATCAATTTCTTCATGGCGCCTCTCAAGGTGTCAAAATGTAGTACAAATTGATTTTTTAAAAAAAATGAATAACAGACTTCATGAATGCGGGCAACAACATAGTTTCCTGAAGTGAGAAACTACGATAGAATATAATATGAAATCTTAGCTAGTAGCTGAATCCATCTGGAATCACGAAATCCACGATCGAATATTTTATGATCAAGAAGCACATGCAAGAAAAACAATAATTGTCACGCCCCGGATCTAGCACCCGGGTCGGCTATGTGACACGGCCGCATAGTCTCTAAGATAGAGCCCTAGAGAATTTGTAAGGCCTAAAAATATATTACAACCTCAATATCATTGAACAATAATGATCTCAATTCATACCAAACGACAAAGTTGGTCCAATTATAAAATTTGATTATCTAACCAGTATCAGTAATGCTCTATTTAATCATCCCCTCCACTTGTGATCTCAACCATAGCCAAACACTATGCAACCTGCATCTTTGAAAAAGAGAAAGACGAAGGGGTTGTGAGCTTTATAGCCAAGTAAAAATCTCCATACATCCACACCAACATAATAATAATATAAGTTTGAAAACTGCAAGAAATCATTAAGCACATCATAAAATCACAAACCGGCTATCACTAATACTTGAATAATCAATTTAAATATGTACATCAAATATCGATAGAAATCTAGCCACTCAAGAGTGATATATCATATAATATCTCATAAATTTTCATTAGTATTCTCAATGCTTTTCATTTCGTTCATTTTTAACTTAATTCAGATCAATTATCTTTTTGACTTTGGGCCAAATCCTGATCATATTTCCAGTCTGTGACAGAGCAACTAATAGTATCATATTTTCAGCCTGTGACGGGGCAATCAATAGTATCACATTTTTAGCCTCTTATGATGGGACAATCGATGGTATCACATTTTCGGCCTATGACGGAAAAATCGATAGTATCACATTTTTAACCTGTGAGAGACAATCGATAGTATTACATTTTCGGCCTGTGAGAGGCAATCGATAGTATTAAATTTTCGGCCTGTGACGAGGCAATCGATAGTATCACATTTTTGACCTGTGACAAAGCAATCGACAGTATCACATTTCCGACCTATGATGGGGCAATCGATAGTATCATATTTCTAGTCTGTGATAGGACAATCGATAATATCACAATACCAACCTGTAACAGAAAAATCAATAATAACGAGATAAGCTCAAAATTTTTGTTCATTTAATCAAGTTTATAGCCACACATCAATTTTTTTTTTATTTCTGACATGTTAGTCCAGAGCACCACATTTATTAGTCCAATTATGTAAGTGTAAGTTATGCTCATATGTGCATCATCATACTATCAATCACAAGCATAGATGATCAAAATATGATTTAATACCAAAACTATCATAAAACTATTCTTGCTTTTTACTGATCTGGATCATTAGCATATCATACAAATATAGGTACAAAAATATATATTTCATGCAGGTTAGTGTATTCTTACCTCTTTGTTAACAATCTAGATAGACTGATCACCTGCCCACACCGCGATTTACGAGCCGAGGTGCGCAAAACCCTGCTCAACGTCCTCTTGTCCAGTTCTCCTACAGAACCAAATCAATATCAAAAATTATTCAAGGTATCCGACAACCCATAATCCTCTACTAATTTAATTAAGGGTCTACCATCACGTAGCAATCTAGGACTCCCCTCTGAGTCCTTTTAACCAAATTTTTTTTTGGATCAAGCTAGAGAGAGAAAGTACCAATAGGAAAAGAGAAACTAGAGAGAGGAGAAAAAACAAGAAGGGAACTATGAGGCCCTCTCTTCTCCTTTCTAAATGAAAGAGTGCTCGATAGCAGCATTTGCTTGTGGCCGGCGACCTTTAGCGATCGACGACCCATGAGGTGCCGACGACGAGCCATGCCTGGCGATGGCCAGCCGGAGAAAAAGAAAACAAAACAGAGAGGCTTGTCCATGATCAATCCGGTGATTCGCTGACCAGATTTAAGGAAAAGAACAATAGTTGTAGTGGTGCTTGGGGTCAAGGGACCCACGGTTGGCTAACGGTGACTGGCGACCGACGGCAACTAATGGCCGGCAACACTAGTTTCACTCAAAATAGGAATTTTCGACCCCTTTAAACTAAGGAACAGAACATCCCAACGGCCATAAGTTCGGCCATGGACTCCTGCTGCTATAAGGAACTGGGGGAAGGCCTCGACGACGAGCGTCGGTGGCGAATAAAGATCAGAGAAAGAAAAGAAGGCTCTGGTATCTGAATACATGGAAAAATGGGGCTTCCCTTCTCAGCCAAAATCCGGCGACCACTAGCCGATCATCGAGCTCCAAAGAATCTAGAGAAAGAGAGAGAGAGGGTAGCTCGAGGGAGGGCGGGCCCTTACGTGATTTTCCGGCGAGAATTGGCCGCGGCAATGATGAGAAGGTGATCGGTGTTCGGAGAGGAACATGAGAAAATTGCCAGCGATAATCTCCGATCATGGCTGCAACTTTGGTGGGGGTGAGAGAGAGAACTCAGAAAGCCTCTAAATAGAGGCGGCCACGATCAGAATCCGACTCGGAGTCGAATTCCATCTGGCAAGATTGGAAGGAAGAAGGCTCCCATCAGGAGTCCTCTTCCTCTACAGGCACGTGTGCGGAACGTGCCAGCTTCTTTTTTTTGTGTTTTGGGCCAAATTCAATTAGGTCGATCAAATGGACCATGCCTAATTGGCTTAAAGAGTCGGGTCTTACATTCTCCTCCCTCCCCATAAAATGATTTCGTCCTTGAAATTAACTTACTCAAGTTCCAGACTTTAAAAATCCTCAACCATCATGCCATCCTCGAGCTCCCAAATAGTCTCCCTCTCTGAGTGCATGCTTATAAGATTTTGAATACTGATTGAATTCACAATACTTATTGAATTCTCTTATCACTTCTAAAAGAAGACTAACATCCCAACCTTGGATTAAACTGCCATAATTCTTTGCCCATGAAATTAATTGTTCTAGATAAATTTTCACATAGAAATCAAAATTGGCCAATTCTACTCTTAACAAAATAGATGAAGGCTTGAGAATTAGATGCTCATCATAATTTACAACCTTCTTTATTCTCTTAAATCCGTCCATGATTTAATAATCAACCTATATCCTAGGAAAACCTCAACCCCTTTCAAATAGATAGATTAACAATGCCATAGCTAGGAGTAGGAGATCAATGTTAAAATATTTCAGGTCCAAGCTTAACCATAGAACCATCAATCTATTAACGCTAAATTTGATATACCCAAAAATTCTCTCAAGAGTTGTCAACAATAGAAAAACCCATGAAACAACACTACTCTTTTGCTGCGTACTCTAATCTAACCAAGCAAATACTCTAAAATCGCTAAATAATTTCTGACCAAAATATCACTTTGCATTGGAACTAAGAAAATCCAAATTTTATAAGTTCAAGTAGAACTAGAGCAGAACCTCTAGATCTTCTTGCCCTCAATGATGTAGAGTGTACATACCACAACCAACCCTCAAGCCATTAGTCAAGTTTAAGGTCACTCCATGATCTCCACAACTTTTTTAAAATCCAAAATATATAGGTTTAATTTAAAGTGGATTAACTCTAGATTTCCTTAGCAATTTGATTGGATAATCTAAATTGTTCTTCTTTCCAAAAGCATTTACTCTAAATTCAATGGGTTAAAAGTCTTTGAGCCAATATCACTGAGTAAAATTATCACTATTAACCTCCAAATCTTTCTTCACCAAGATTCTTAATATCCATCTTCAAAGCTATATATGATAACTCATATAAGCATCTCAAAATCAAAATCTCCACTCAACAACAAAGATACCTGGTCAGATCATAAATCTAGACTTAAGTTTAAGTTAACATATCCAATAATCTTCAATAATTATAAAAAAAATCTAATAGCCCAATCCAAACATGAAAATTTAAATAACTAGAATTCTCCTATTAATATGCATACTCTATGGCCTCAAAATAAAATCAAATACATCAATAGAAAATAGACCTATTTGTAGTATCCAAAACTTTCAATTCTAAATATAATCCACTTACAGATTTAACCTTGAAGAACATTCCTTTATAATACTATGAACAATCTTTCTTAGCTCACTCCAATACTATGATAGATCCATGCACAAACTCCACTCTAATAATTAGTAACAAAACTAAAAGTGCGATCACATCTACACCCATATCAAGTTTGTACCTCCAGGTCATTAAAATAACATCTGAACATTGTATAACCGATATGCCATGGTTAACCTTCCTACACTTACCTTAGGTCTAGTCTCTTTTATCATGATCAGAGACAAATCATCCAATCCTTTTGTTCTCATCGTATACCAAACTTAGTACATACATTTTATCACAATGCCTAGCGATCTTATATCTAAGCATTGAATTTATTTCTGCTACTTTTTGTCATGTCCGAGATGATCATAACCACTAGATCCAATACATTCCCTCACTAAAGAGTCTAACCAGGCCTACAATGTTCAACAATTTAGCATGAAAGTCATCACTTTCAGACATAAGCATTGTGGCAAGTTGAGGCTTGTCAACAGGTCTATAGAGCCAATACATTTGGTTTGCTAGTAACTTTGAATGAGTGTACATCCTTAATTAGCTGAACTTTGCTAGTAACTTTGAACAAGTTTACATCTTAATTAGCTGAACTATGTATATTAATCTCAAAATTTTAAAAGCAACTTCAGAGTTTCCATACTTTTCTCTAAATTTGAGCTTCTGAAACTGAACAAAGAATCAGCAGTTTCAAAGGAAGTCGAATGGGATTTGAACAGTGGGGTTCTATTGGAATACCTGCAATGTTTCTTATTATCTCAATTCAGAGTGAAACATTTGTAAATAAGGTCTAACAAATATATGTTTAAAAGTTATATGTAAAATATCCCAACTATTTTTTTTCACTTGAAAAGAAAAAACAAAAAAGGTTGTGATGGAGAACAATAGTGAATTTCTTTGACTTCGTTCGTGATTTTCTTCCAATTATTTTCCAAGAAATTTCATATACAATTTCAGTATAACAACTCGTCTTTTTCCAAAATATCACCAAACTTTTTTGAAAGGAATGTTTTTCTATGGATGGATAATGGGTTCCCATCTTTTATGTCAGAAAAAGAAAAGAAAAGAAAAAGTTTTCAATCTGTACATCTGCAAAATAGTCATGCATCTACATTTGCCCCTAGGAATTGAAGTGCTGTTTTTACTTCACATTCTGAGATTAATCAGTATGACTTGGTAGAAAATTGTCTTACACTGGCACCATGGAACAGGGAATATTCATGCTGGTTTCTGGGTTTTTTAGACTCCCAAATGACATTCCAAAACCTTTCTGGCGATACCCTATGTCTTACGTCAGCTTCCATTACTGGGCAATGCAGGTCATGAGAGAATCCATCAATACCATTGCACATAGAACAAAAGCATCTATCCAACCTTCTACTAATGTAATCCTGATTGTGACTCCATTAAACAGGGCCAATACCAAAATGACCTGAGAGGTCTCGTGTTTGATAACCAGACACCTAACCTCCCAAAGATTCCTGGAGAATTCATACTTGAGAATGTTTTCCAGATCAATGTGAACCGATCAAAATGGTGGGACTTGCTGGTTCTTTTCAGCATGGTTGTCATCTACCGTCTCTTGTTCTTCATCATGATCAAGGTAAATGAAGATGTGACTCCATGGATTAGAGGCTACGCTGCAAGGAGGTGGCTGCGGCACAAGAAAAACAGTAACCAGCCTGCTTCTGTGGATCACGTCAACAGGACACCTTCACTCAGGGTCTACGTAGTTGAAGCAGAAAAAAGTTCTACTAGAAGCTAGAAAAATCAAAGGAAGAGAGAGAGACAAGTTCTCCTAGAAGTTCTCTACTAGAATATTAGAAACAAGTTTGTGATATTTGGTGCTGTTTCATTCTAAGCAAACACCATACCTGCAAGTCCACGGCGACATTAAAGTTTATTTTGCACTTGTATATCGCACAAAGGAAAAGAGAGTAAGATCGCTGGAGCAAATAGATCCATGTTTGTCCTTCTCTGTAAAGGGTGATGTTCATCGACGTTTGTAGTTCAATTGCATTCAGAGAGTCTGCCAGAATAACTTGATAGCTTCTTTAACACTTTCGTTGACATTGTAGAAAAATTAAAATTCATAGAATCAATAGGTAAAACCTAAAGGTGCTGCTCACTGCAACCGTACATGTAAATATTTCTTATATAGGTTAGCCTTGTGGCAGTATTGCTCCCACCCATGGAGGTCATAGGAATGCCATAAAGGTTTTTTTTCCCTGCTTTGAAGCTTTGGAGGGGGTTTTTTAGACTCCTTGTGCCTAACATCTTCCCTCCGAAAAGAATTTTAAAAAAAAAAAGAAAAAAAAAAAGCATCTTTAGAGGCGCTCTTTATGGATGTCATTTGACTTCCTATTTCCCCCTCTGACATGCAGTAATCTCTAGCTGGTCTCTAAAGATGCTTAGAGGGGCTCTTTACGGCTCGCCGGGGGTCTCTAAGCCGACACTCTTCAGACATTTATCCAGGTAGATATTCTTATGTAATCTTTGAGCAGCTTTCTTGGGCAGCAACAAAGGAGAGAGAGTTGAGCAAGGTTCAACTGAGCTCATTAGGATAATGAAACGTAGAGAAGAAGAACATAAACCAAGAAAAAGGAAGGAGAACAGGCAGAGAAAAGAAAGAAAGAAAGAAGAAACAGGTAAAACACCCCACCCCATCCGCACAGAATCACAAAAGAATACTCAAACGTCGATGTTTTTGATAAATTAATCAACGCTGACGTGGGAAACCAATAATGCTGGTAGCAACTCTAATGCTCTCTCTCTCTCTCTCTCTCTCTCTCTCTCTCTCTGTAGCAGCTGCAGTTATACAATCTAGGTGCATAAGGACAGAGCAACAGAATGTCCACCTAAGTAATCCAATGTTGCCATGGACCGAACACAGGCTCTAATGCAAACAAATCGTTACAAACGTCGGTACAGAATATGCTTTAAATATCAAATCGTAGGCCATGGGACAGCACTTGTCAAGGGCTCTCTCCGCTAGCGGCTGGCATTCTACACGTTAGATCAAACAAATCTTTTTTGTGTTTGTCCTTTTTATCTCTGCTGGTGCCATGTAGTTGGTACGACGTCCCCACCTGCCATGCCTTCCATTTTCGGATTCGTAGTTGAAGCTGTCGGTTAGCACGTCGAAAACGTACCCCTGCTGCAAGAAAAAAAAGGCTTCTCCGACCGCAGCAATCTTTACAGGGTGGTGGGTCGAGCGAGCAAAAGAATGTGTAATCATATGTTTCTACGTATATATGCCTGTCGGTCATTCAAAGCCCTTGAAGAGCAAGGTTCAGCTCCTGCGCAGACCTTGCAACAGACCCTCCTCTTCTGTGAAATGGAAGAAAAAAAAAAATACTGTAGTTTATTGCCAATAAAATGTTGTACATAAAAGGAGGGATTTTCTATAGGAATGCATGTTTTGAAAAAGAGACAAAAAATCAGGGGTATTTGCAGCCACAATGACAACTCACCTTGTGAGAGAAGGGAGAATATGTTTGACCTTTTCAAACCCAATAAAACATGATCTACATTTTTTCAGCCTGGCATGGAGCAAAAATTGGATTAAACACATGAATTAGTGGCAGATTAATTGCGACACGTGAAACAAAAAAAAAAAACAGTTACAGAAGTACCTTTCCTCTGCTTGAAGATCAACACCAACAGATGGAACAGCTGATAGAGCTGAGTGGATTACAGGACCGAAGATTTTGATAAGCTTCAGCAGCATCTCCAAAGAAATGCTTGTATGTCTGAGAATTTAACACCGTAAGCATGCAGGACACGTTTCATGGGAAATGGACACGACTTGCCAAACAACATTGCTATATTGAAATATATGATCAACATAGCGATCAGTTTATATTGAGCTGAAATGGTAAAAAAGAACAGAGAGAGAGAGAGAGAGTATGGAAGTTCAAGTAGCAGATATATGCTATGCAGAAGCAAGAAAATGAAATTTGAAACAGGAAGAAACATGTTGATTGGAATCTATTAATTTTTAACTTTCAAGACTGCCTCATAGATTAATAGGGTTTTGGATTTCTTTTAGGAAATCTTCAGTAAAAAAGAAGGGCAAGAGATTTTCTTTTTGGGAGGAGGGAGGGGGGGTATTGGGATTTTTGGGATCAAAGCGGATCATGCCATTTTTGTCAACATAAATCATGTCATGAAGCCCGACATTAGATTAAAGTACAAAATAAATAGTCGTTATCAAAATTTGCCATCTCGGCACTGAATCCCATACTCGTACTATGCCAATAAATATCAATACACCCCCTTACCGAGTCTCAATTTGGTACCGTATGGTATTACCTAATATGGGGAGGCTATACATCGGTACGGCGGACCTTGGTCTCTACATAAAACAAAAAACCAAAAAAAACACCACGAAAGTACCTCTCAAATTTGCTCCCCAAAAGGCCTGTGAGGAGTGGTAGGAAACATGTACAAAGATCCAGCGTAATGGCATCACCTTTTTCCATCAGAATGCTGACTAAATCAGCAGAGACCTGCACTACATGATATGATGTTAGCATGTGCTCCTATTGAACCAACAAAGCTGAAAACCTCCATAGAACGCCTACAGCATGATCGGACATCTTCTCCATTGCATTGATGACACCTTTGACATCATTTCTGTCCCAAAACTGGCGAACTACCTGCAAGTTTTACATAAGGTTGGGTGACTGAAATACTAGCGTGAATATGAAAAGTAATAAAATCAGAGTGAAAGCAAAGAAGATAGTGCTCCTCCATAAAGATAGTTACTAAGGCTTGTGTATTTTAAGTTTGCACGATGAATTAACGTTCCTATTTCAATGTTTGAAACCACTGGCACAAGCCATTTTCGCCATGTTAGGATAAATTAAAGCAGTAATCCTCTAGATTAAATAAAATGGCAAAAAAGAGTATATATGATTTATGTAGAACAAGCTATCAATTTTGTGGTAGAACAAGCTATAAATTGTGTGTCGTAAAATGCAAGGCTTTATCTCCGTCAAATTCTATGGAGCTCTCAGATTGAATATCTGAATTTATGCGAAAGTCAAGAGTAATATCAGTTACTACTATTAACAGGAAGCCAGTCAATATTCTGGCAGCTGGCATATATTTATCGTACATTTCCATGTCAGGATATATGCACTGGAATGGATATTTCTTCAGTATAACTAGCAACTTGATGCTTGGAAATGATGCCTAGTCCCCAACTAGTTTAGAAACAATGACAGAAATGTGCAAAATAGCAAAAAAGCTAAGACAAATGCCAAGACAGTAAAGCTCGTAATGTCTAGATTTCAAAGATACAACAAAGAAGAATATGGCACACAGGTGTCACAAAAGATGGAGAGTCAGCAATCAAGAAGGTATGTCATAACTATCCTATACAGATAAAGAAATGAAATATAGTAAACTGAAGTACAAAAAAGATCCAGGTAGCAGTCGATAATTTATTACTTCCAATAAAGACATGATAGTATTAATGGTACTTATGCTAGATGGACTCAGGTACCAGAGTTGGATGCAAGCATCCCAGTGTCGGATCACAATAATCCCAAATACTTGGAATATGGATAATATAATTGGTAAGTTTTGGATCATTCTGATTCCTAAATATGATGCGAACTTTCCTTATGTTGTCTCTTCCTCTCGCTCTACCTCTTGCTTCTCATGCCATGTCTATGACTTATCTTCCTGTAGCACGTTGTGCTAACAAGGATACTCCAGGGAAAACTAGTGGGTACAATATAAGCACATAACAATATAGCACTAATGTGTCTAAGGTGTAGAAGAGTGTAGAAGCACCAACCAGAGAGACCATTATCCAAGATCCAAGTAAAGTATGGCATGAAAACGTGGGACAAAATTCAGGCTAGTTAGCCCCCAACAATCGAGAAGATTGATGGGTTAGATGTCTAAATGAAAGTTGCAAATACAGTTACAAGACTACTACCATCCTCCAAAGCTACAAGATGGTGCCATTACTATTCCTGCGCCACTCAATCCTGTGTGCTCGCAGCATTTCTGCATAAAAAATAATAGTCTTCAAGTTCACTTGTCATCATCACTCAAGTGGTCTCCTGATATATTAACAAGAAATATATGTTTCAGGGTTGCCTTTTTGACAATAATTGTTGACATAGAAAGGCATGAAAACTTCATGGAAAGGGTAAAATTACAACCTGATGTAACAGACTAGTTTTGTTTCATCTGACTTCAATCGGAAAGTCAAGGCAATATTCATACATCTACATAGTTCACAAAATGGTTTTCCTACTCAGGTAACAAGCTTCTTATACAGATTCTCTTCTTTTCAATTAGATACTATTTTAAATCTTAAAGAGCACAATAGGAAGCTGATTGCACATCCACCTAAAAATCTGAGTTCTTCCTGCCAGTAAAGAGATGGCAGTGACAGTTTTCATATCATCAAAGACATCAGTTACCGTCTATCCGGGTAAACTATGTTAAGATTAAAGATATAATCTTGGCCAACAGCAAGATAAGGTGAATAAATACCCTGTCAACAAACTAACCGTTACGAAGAACTTCCATTTCCAAAAACAGCTTCTAGCCTTCTAATGGTGTTTTAGGTTCTCACTTCAAAACATGCTGGAGGGAAGAACCCAGGTATAATTTTTCTAAATCAACCTTGCTTCAAGCAAAAGAGCAAGTTAAAACATATAAAAAGTGAAGAAGAAAACAATCACTTGCTATGTGATTCCAAAAGAGTTATTTGTTTCATCAATAATCTTTAATCTGATAAATCTCTCGACAATTGAAGAATATTTTATAATGAATAATCTACCTAGAGAACAAAATTATCACTTTATTTAAAAATAATGTGATGGTACTGAACACAGAAAAGTTCCCTATGGATGAATATATTAATATCTCCATATGAATAGCTCAGCTTCCCATTACATACAGAGAACATTAAATAGGTGAAGTTAAAAAACATGGAACAAGTTTTGTTGGCTATGCTTTTT
Organism: Phoenix dactylifera; assembly: GCF_009389715.1. Lineage (NCBI taxonomy): Eukaryota > Viridiplantae > Streptophyta > Magnoliopsida > Arecales > Arecaceae > Phoenix > Phoenix dactylifera. The sequence goes on along the minus strand of NC_052396.1, from coordinate 16,695,665 downwards.
TTTGTAATATGAAAATTGATTATTTAGTTCTTTGTTGGATCTTATGTGAATCTAGACTTATAATATCTTCCTTGGAAATGAAAGTGATTTCATAAATCACATGCAGAAATGAATATGATTCCAAGTATGGGGGATCTAGAAGGATTCTTCCTTGGCTAACTAGACTGTGTTGCACAATCAATAAGCTAGGTTCCCTTCCTGCCATCGGACTGTAAAAATTTATGGCAGGCCTCTCCCTTGGCCTTAGTTGCCTTGGTCAAAAATCAAGAAAGCTTCATGATATTAAGTTGAGAGTCAATTCAAAAACCCTCTGACTGGAGATAATTGTATTCAATTTCTCGAAAGGCAACAAGCCATATAGATGGGAAGGAGCTTGTTGGGCTGATTACATTATGGTTTTTGTTCTAAACATCTGCCAGAGAACTAAATTTAAATCACATATAAATCACCTGTAATTTTGCCAACCGTGACTGCGCAGAGGTTAGGAATTGTTTGTGCTGTTCCACCAAATCAGCAATAGCATCCTCATCACTAGCAGATAATGTTTCCTGTTGATCTGATGAAAGGCACCCTCTCTGTTTATAACATTGAAACAAACGAGCAAATACTACACATAAGAATACTGCAACCAGCAAATGCACTTTGACGATAATCATCTAGTAAGAAGAGAATTTTGAAGCACAGTTAGCTACAAAATAGAAAAAAGGGGATAAGCATTTGACTGATAGACAAAGAAGAATCAGCATTCCTCAGATAAAACAAGAAAATGTAAATTTTTCAATCCATATATTAAAATAGTTGGTGTACAAACAACATGATCTCCAAAGATAGATACATGCAGCAAAATACAAAATCTAAAGCTTGAGATGTTCAACATGGATGCCACACCTTCCAATTGCAGGAACCAATTTATGTTGCCACATATTGCAATCACCAATCACAATATGTTGCAGGATGGTGAGGGCTGTGGAGATCCTGGCTGGGGAACAAGGAGGCATGGGATGAGATCCGACACCATTTGTGTAATGACACTACGAGAAGCTGACAGATCTCACTCAGGATCCCCATCCATCATCTAGACTACATTCCAGTCACAACATAATGGGAAGCAATTTATAATCGCAAGAATAGCTGAATAAACTGATAGAAAAATAATAGCAAACAAGCCAGGGGGAGCTTCATTGCGAAAGCTCCTTATCAGTTTGATTAGCTAGTTGGTGGCAGTTGAGGTCATGATCAGTAATCAGGAGAAAGCTGTTGTATTGCTTAGTTCGACATGCTTCCTAGGATGGTCTAATTATGAACTTAAATGGTGTGTCAGTCCTCAATATGGATTCTATGGTGCCAATATTGCTCCCTATAAAGGATCAAAGGAAAACTATTCATGGGGTCCTACTAATGCGTTGGTGATGAGAGGAAAATCACAAGAGAGAGGATTTGGTAGTGCACAATCAAGACACAAGTCTAGAGATAAGAGCAAGATGCAGAGCTATTACTATAAGGAGTATAGTCACATTAGACAAGCATGTCTATATCATGCGTAGAAGAAACGTGGTGGTTCTTTGGATGTAGAAATGGTATTAGATCCAGAGGCATTAAAATATTGGACAACTCTCCAAGCAATAAAAGCAACACAGTGGTTGCTCTTGTGAAGAATAAAGTAGCACATGAGCTGTTAGAGTGGAGTCATGATATAAATGTGGTTACGACATAATAAGCTGACACTTGATGAAGCAAGGCACTAGGTTAGAGCGCAAGCTCTCAATGGAGTGGTACTGAGGCGAATTATGAAAGAGCCTTGAAAAAAGACATGGTTCTTGGAAGAGTCAACTCTTGTAAGAGTCAGCTAAAGCATGGCTCTAGGAAAGCGATATCGCATGACACTTGCAAGTTGAGCTCGAGCAATAACACATGGTGCACTCAAAAAGAACAATAAGGTGCAGGACTTGTGAGTAGTGGATCCAACTCGAGGGAAAGTCAAAGTGATAGGTCCACATGTGAAGGGGCAATTGCTGAAAATCATGTATGCGGATAATCTCACATCGACTAAATAGAGTGAGAAGGAACGGTATATCCATACTTGGGCTCAAAACCTAATGGCTTAAAGTCTTAAACTTTTGTATCAATTCCGACAATGAATATCAAGTCATTCTATGTTGGACTCTCCATCTACCTAACAACAGAAAAGTGCTCCTGTTGTACTAAGGTATATTATGCCGACTCCATTTCGCATATCTTATTCTTTTATGCAAGGGTGGGTGGCACCCAATGTTGCTTGAAGTGCAATAATAATTGAACAATATCTGTATGTAAAGAAAATTGAGGGGGAGGGACTACTAACTTTTAATTCTCTACATCATAATTTTGTTACTCAAAAAATGACTCTACAGTTTCTCTCTTCTTTCAAAATATGCTTTTCTTTATATATATGTAGGTGATACCAAATAATAAAAAGCCGGGCTAGAATAAAGGATACAACATACAAGCCAAGTCAACAATTTATTACTAGAGGAACCTTGCAAAATAGGTGATTTGCATAACCTCACAAAAAGCAAAAAGAAAAAGAATGAAAACCTTTAATAGACTTACAAAGTGAAGTAAAACTTGAACTAAGTAACTGGATAATTTTAAGAATTTCCTTCCAGGTATATGGTATACAGTATTCAAAATATTATGTAGAGAGGCTGTTAAAAGAAGCACTGTCACATTATAAAAAAAAAACAAGACATGAGGATGAATGCCATACCGAAGTAAAACTGATGCTAGAAGCAGACATGTTTTCATAGAAATTATTGGGTGTTGGACCTTCATAACTAGGAGACAGTTCCCTCATTTCCCAACTTGCAACAAGTGATCGTGTTCTTCCTGTACAGTCTTTGGAATAAATAAATGTAGAATGAAAAAACTAAATTTTCCAAGTTTTAATTAATAAGAATCCAAACTTACCTCCTTTCAGAACTTCCATAGAGCTTGTATCCCTTTGTTTAATTACTCTAGCATCATCTAATACGAAAAATGAAAAAATATCTTTGATTCAACTATTTTTTTTTGTTAAAGACACTCTACACAACATGCAGGAAGAAATCTTGGTATAAATGTCAATTTGCTTTTCAAAATAACATAATATTCTTGCATGCAATTGCAGGACCCAATACCAAAGGGTTTCTCTACTACCAGACCATAAGCATGCCATCCGAGGATTAAAGTGCTGGCTAGCACGGCTGGACCATATTGTGCAGGCCTAGACCAGCACATGGCAGGCAGCATGCCCATGCACGTGTGCCAGCACATGTCGATCTGGCCAGTGAATACCAAGCACTAGCACGGCACAACACCAATAAGTGGAAAGAAAAAACTTGTCATAATATATTAATAAATCAATATAAGATTCCTCTATGCAAAATATTAATAGGAGAAACAAACTCTTGAAATCAAAATACATGGTAAAGGGTATGTCTTTTCAACCATAAAGAAAATCAGTGCAAGTGATGGCATTATAAAGGTGGATAATATCATATAAGAGTAGCTAAAAGCAGAAAATACTAGAATAGTGACGTCATGCACAAACAAAGCATAGATGGTGTTGTGACTAGAGGCTGAGATCTCTGTCAAAGGAATGAGATCAAAGATAAAACCATGACAATAGATTCAGATGAAGAATTCTAGCCCAGTTTATAAAAAAAAAAGAAAATGAAAAAAGAAAAGAACGGTCAATGGAATTCAAGAATGTACTATTTCAGACACCAAACCAAAGTCATCCTCCAAACAGATTTGACATTATAGTGTGTGTAAGTGAGCATGGAATCAAATAGAACAAAATTGACAACAATAACAAAAGCCACGCTAAAGAATGACATGGTAAAACCTCAGTATAGGCAAAGACTATTTAACTTCTAGTTGTAAGAATGTCAACTTTTGGTGCATAATTAAAAGGGCATTTTCATGAAGATGTATGAGACAGATATCTAATGATAAAAAAAGATAGTGTATGAGAATCCTGACAAATAGCTAAGTTAACAGCATTTGCAACTCCATTTCATGGTCTCAAACCTAACAATAGAAGTACAAACAAAAATTGAAATCAGGCATTGCAATAGGAGGACAGGCAGTAGAGATTAATCAAGCAAGAATATGTCAAAAGTAGTATTTATAGTCAAATAACATATTTGTTGTAATTCTGAGAATCTGAACTCACAAGTTTGAAATGAGTAACTGGGATTTGGCTCGACTGATAGGTTTTCTCCAGCCTTCCCAGCCCTAATTATTTGAACATCTTCTAGGTTCCTTTTGCCAGCAGATGTTTTATCAAAGCCATTGACAGCAGAAAGGAGATTGCAGTCTACAGTTTCATTTAATTCAATACTCTTATTGCCCATGGGTCCAGAATCTAATCCTATAATTGTTCCCTCTGAATCATCTCTGTTATTTGACAATTTTTGTAAATCAATCGCCTGTGATTCAATGGCAAATGTCAGTGCCCTTCCAGTTCCAGTTTCCCTATTAAAATCAGCACCATAATCCAATCTTGAGCTAGTTCTAGGGACGATAATAGGTGCCACATTGCCAGTGTCTTTTCTAGGATCAGGAGCCAAATCCATTCTTGAGCTGGCTTTGGGCACAACAACAGGTATCACATCATTTGTTTCTTTTCTAGAGTCAGAAACCAGATCTGCTCTTGAGTTAGTAGCACTGGGGGCAATTACAGGTGCCACATCAGACTTGTTAAGGTTCTGAAGATTGGTTGTTCCATGGGACTTTGATGAACTTCTCTTTAACACTGTAGCACCCAGTGCTGTAACTGAATTTGCTGCAGCCATTTTCAGAATGGAGCTTAATCCAGTTCTGCGGTGAGTACCAGGGCAACTTCCAGTAGCTACAAGTTTAGCAAATTTATTTTAAAAATAATTAAAAAGACTGTTCCTAAATCATCTAAATAAATTATAAAACAAAGCAAAAGTAAAAGGGCAAAAAACAGATAACCTACAAATTAAAGGTTTAGTCTCCTCAGCTACAGTTTGCGAATTTTGTGAAACGGATAACCTTCCCATACTAGTCTTAAAACTGTTTACTGAATTTTGTGAAACACATAACCTTCCCATAGTAGTCCTGATATTGCTGTTAGTTTTCAGGGACTCAATACTACGGGCATTGGATTCTGATCCTGAATGGCCATTTGATCTAGCAGCACTGCTCCTTGCATATGGCTCAATGCGCTGTAATTCAAAATTTCAGCTATTACACATCATAAGTTACTTTTTAAGATTAAATATCTATTTTTTCAGCATGACAAAAACTAGAACATGCATAAATTTTCATAAAGAAGAGACTCAGACCATACCGAGATGTCGTAAACCCATACTCCAACACAACTTTGGTTATAAGAGCATCCAATAAGTTTGCCCTCATGGACATTCAGATCTGACAATCTAGACCATCCCCCTTCCACTGCATCATGACATCTTATTGGTTCCCATGATAAAACCTGGAAGTAAAATTAGTAACACTATTTGAAAAAGAGTAAAATGCTCTGCTTACTAACAAGCTTACTTCAAGGGAACTCACTTTCAGGCTTTCATGCAATCCGCAACATAGTGTCCTCCCATCAGGGTTAAAAGTCATGGAATGCACACTGCTGGTCTGTAATTGAAGTTAGAAGGTCCATAATTTTTGAAGTCATGCTGCTTAGAAAGTACAATATATAAAAGCAACAGGCTACAGTCCTGATAGCAGATACCATAATAACGTTCAAACATCATTTAATGACACCAAATCACAAACAAAATAGAGAAATCAATGGTCAGACACTAAACTAGTAAGTGCAATCTCCATGGCTGTTATAAGATGGTCTAATCTGAAAAAAAAATAATGGAAGAGATACCAAAAGACCAGAATTAGACACAACTGATAACAAAAGACAGAAAAAGGAGCATACGAGATGATTGATGTAACCAGTCTGTCAGCTCCATTCAAGTAGTATCCTCTAGACCAGAGAGAAACCTGGTCCTGGGATGCATCTGGGACCTCATGCTCCTCTAGACTAGGTCATCCTAATCCATCTCGATCAGCGTTCACCGTCTTTGTGTTAGACCCCATACCGGTGCCACACTAGCATAGTGTCGGTATGGTACGGTGTGGATTTTTTTGGCGTACGGAGTATCGGTATGCCATCCGTACCGGTACCAAACCGATACGGTACGTCTGGTACTGTCACGGTACGGCATAACATGATCTCGATCCATCCTAACATGGATAGACTAGGATAGTTATGTCCTGACACTTGGAATGGCCTCACATCCCCGGCAAACCATTTTTTTTCTTTTTATTCTTCATTCTTGTTGTTAATGCTCGTTCCAACTATTGCAGTCCATCTTGGTACCGTACAAACTCGAGACTAGACCGAGATGGATACCGATACCTGACTTTAATGGAGAAGGGCCTGAATGTAAGAGTCATAGTCATGCTCCCTTGACAACATAAAAGACACATCTAAGGGCATGATAACCAGTCTGAATTGTGAAAACTAGTATCTATGATATAGTAAGCCCCAGTTTTGAAGATTGGAGAACTACTCAGAAGGCCAAGTCATGGATTTAACAAATTCTTACAATTTGCAGCAATCTTCTGTATGTTACATGAGGAAATTCTATGTTCATACATTGGACAATGACATATTAAATGTTAAAACAGGACTATAGAGGAATGGATTGGCCAAAAGGGAACCTCAAGATGAATCAATACAAAATACCAACTTAGAACTACCAAGAATCCAATATAACTTGATGGCAAGGAGATAGCATAAAATGAACTTTTTCATTATCTTAATTCTATTATATTGAGATGGCAAGAGACATGCATGCAAACAAGGATTCTTGTATTAGTGGAGATTGGTAAGGTGTACATGCACTAAGACATGATATGGCTTATATCTATGCATAATCAAAGTGCATATGCATTATTTTGTTAGGATATAATCAAAGTGATGGTTTCACATAACCAAACTTGCTAAAATTCTAGTTATTGCAACTAATTAAAATCCAGAGTTTGGTTTCCCATAGTTCAATATTAAACAAGTAATGGGCATTACATATATGGGCCCAAGTAAAAAAAGTTGGCCAACAATCAACATGACCACGGATAGAATTACAGCAAATAGGTAGGCAAGTTGCTGCATCAAAGCAATAAGACTAAGTTTGATATACTATTATAATATTATATAATGATATAATAATCATAATATGTAACTTTAATATTATTATTGCCAAATTCATATATTATTTATTTAATTATATTATGACATAATTTAAAATAAGGCAATGTAATAATAACATTATAGTATATAATTATGAGATTTGTTACTTTCTTGTACAGTATATTGACATTGTTATAGCTACTTAATAATTTCATAATCCAGCAATACAATGATAATGTTATTAATATAACACATTCAATAATAATATTTTAAAATAGAAATATAATTATGAGCTACTGCTGTGATATTATTTGATAATTACTAATAATTATATTATATAAAATAAACAAAATATATATCATTAAAATCAAGGTCCGCCGTACTAGTATCGGTCGGCATATCGGTGGCAACCCGTACGTACCGGTCCCGTACCAGTACGGCAGTCGTACCGGCTGATTTTCTAAAGAAAAGCTCCCGGTACTGGATCCCATGCTGATTCAGTACCAGTCCCAACCCGGATCGGTTCGTCCAGACCAGTACGGCATACCCTAATTGAAATTATGTAACAATGTAATAGCACAATCTCACAATAATAGTGCAGAACTATAGTAATATGGTAATATAATTATGTCAATAATATGATAATATATAATATATAACATTATAAGGACTTTGTACTTTGATATACTATTGGTATATTGCTCATAAAATTAATAATAATAATTAATTTCATACAAATAGTGGTATTATAATAAAGACAAACACATGAAGAAGACTATCGTATGTAGAAAGCAGTTTGATGATAGACCTTAACTAATGGTAATCGCAAATTTTGACATACATAAATTACAGAGCAGCTCTATGGTTACGGAAATTGATGGGTGATGATAATCAAAATAACAATAAGAACAGAACACCAACAAACAATAATCTTTACCACGGAGTTCAGTTAGAAATTTTCAAAAAATGATGCATTTAAAGATTTGTTATAAAAGTGATACCTCAGGTCCTGATGACCCAATCATCTCAAAAGTTTCAAGGTCCCAAAATTTAACAGTCTTGTCAGCTGAACCTATACAGTTTTTCGAAATAGATGATAAACAAAATTATTAAAAAAACACTAAAAGCATGTATAATCTGAAAATTGATTCTCTGCAGGTAAGATTTGTACTTGATTGAAATAAGACCAAGTTTTGTATACAATGTTGTGTATCATCATAAGTTTGTTAGATTGATGAACAAACTGCAAATCTCTTATTAAAAACACTCTCAAGGACCAACCAACTCAAATTCAGTAGATATGCATGTGCTAGACTTTCAATATAAATAATGCTTTGTGTGCAAGATTACAAGTATATAATGCCAACCACCATTGTTTGTGGCATGTTGACGGTACAGTAATTGTGATTTTGTAGGTAAGATCAGGCAATAACAAGTAGAGATATCAAGCTACAAAACAAATCTAACTTATAAAATGAAGCTTAATGTTATTAACACTAAGAAATAGCTAAATAAAACACATAACATCCACCTCTCTCTGTTCCTTCTCTCTTCTCCTCCCTCATTGGCGCCTCCCCCTCTCCTTCTCCCTTCTATTCCTCTCCCCCTCTCCTCACTCTCCTCTTCTCACCCCCACCCTCACCCACCTTTCTCCCTTTCCCTCTCCTCTCTTCTTGCCCCTCCTTTACCTCCCTTCCTCTCCCCTCTCCTCTCTTCCCCCCTTCCACCTCTGGCCCTTTCCCTATCCTTCACTCTTCTCCAAATCCCCCCAATGCCTATAATGACCTAGGTCCTCACCCGAAAAGGGCCAACAAAGGTTATTAATTAAGATCTTTGGCATACCAAAGTATCCAAGACCTCCCCCAACACACACCTGAGGTGAGACTAAGCATACACTCACATAGGTTCTCACATACTCCTCTTATTTAATCTCCGGTTTTCTTGTCATGAAAATAGTTCAATCATAAACACCAAGACTGGCTCATGGTTAGCCCCAAAAGAGCCCGTGCTACAATGTCCCCTGGCCACATAAGCCATAGGCTAGGCTGGCTCTGATATCATTTGTAATGATCTAGGACCTCGCCCAAAAAGGGTTAACCATAAGGTTATTAAATATTACTATGGATCATTATTCTTGTCACGCCCCAAATCCAGGATATAACACGGCCATGCTACCGAGAGATGCAACCCACGATAATACAAAGCCAATCATTACATTTAGCTTCCAAATCCATCTCAAACAAAATATAATAACTAAAAGTCCAACTTCATCATCCACTAAATAACAAAGTAAACACCAGTTCAAAGCAACTAAATCCAAACATAAATACCAAACCCATAATCCTCAATATTTAGAAAATTACTAAGCTACAAATTCATAACCAACTAAAGAACTAAAATTCTGCCAAACCTTGGTTCCAGTGGCATTCTCTAGCCTCGATTTTCGATGGGCACAATGCTAGAAAACGGTGAGTTTGAAGGAAGAAAGAGGGAGAAACAGAAAGAAAGAAGAGAGGAAGAGGCACGGTGCCTGTGGTAGAGGGTCACGGTGGAAAGGAGCTTCCTATTTAAAGGGTGACTTAGGATTCTAGCAAGCCTAGGAGAGTTCTAGTAGCCCTAGGTCTCTTATTTCTACTAGGAGTCGCCTACTTCAGATGGGAAAGCAGACTCTTATCGGGAGTTTATTACTGCTCATTGTGTGCGACAGATGCATGGGTCCAACATCCAGATCGGGCCAGTCAAGTAGACTGGGCTCTAACTAAGCCATCACAATCCTTACCTAAGTACCAATAACCTCCTCAATGCACACACATTGTGGGACTAAACACATGCTTGTGTGGGTCCTCACATCACCTCTCTTGCCCTCCCACTTCCACCTCTCCCTCTCCCTCTCCCTTTCCCTTTCTTTCTCTCTTCTCTCTTGTTGATTGAGCTTTTTGATAGCTGGAGATGGACACCCAAGGCAATCCATTGTACCAAGTTCTTTTGCTTGTTCTGGGCACTAGACCTTCTACTCTGGAGACGAAGAGAGCCTTGGTTGGAATGGCTAGTGGAGTCAAAGTCTAGTCAATTGCTTCTTCCTCGAAAGCGGATAAGACAGGCAATCCCTCGGATTTGGCCTCACCAAAGTTGGTGCAAAACCTAATAATCGTGAAGATGATAACTCCTGGCTCCTGTCAGGCTCCTATACTTGATTCCATTAGGAAGTGACTAATAGCTAACAAGATTAGCGTACAGCAAATTGGATCAATAGGCTTAGACTATCACAGTTATGGGACAACCAGATCATGGGATAAGCTTAAAGAGACTTCAAATTTTGAATTCTCGAATAGTTTGGAGACCTGCAGTCTAACAAGGCCCTCTCCAATAGGTTTAGGCCCACCATGTGAAATTAGACCTCCAAGATTGCAAGCATCTCTATGCTCCTTTTGGAGATTGAGCATCCAGGATGATGGAAACTTTGGACTTGGGTGCAACTAAAACGCTCCAGACTCGTTTGGTTCGTGGGAAGAGAAGAAAAAGTGTGGTCAATGGAAAATGAAGAAATGCCTCATGTTTGGTTGAAGTTTTCAAAGAAGAGAGATGAAAAAATGGGAATAAGATTCCCACATTTTATGAAAAATAAAAATCCATGTAGGACATGGAAAAGTCCAATTCCCACCAGCTGAAAATTAGGATAATTTTTTTTCAAAAGTGCCCTTAAGCTTTTAAATAGAATGCGATAATGTCTTTCCTTTTATTAAGAGCATAATAGGTATTTTACATAACTTTCCTAAGAAAGTAAATACTCAACCAAGCATAAGGCACTCTGGAATATGCCACTTTCTTATGGTCATTCCAGGCATCATATACCCAAGCATCAACTTCCTAAAAAAAATATTCTAGTGAAAAAAAATTCTTCTCGTAAACCAAACGAGTCCTTAGTGAGAGGTGATGTGGGTTGCAACAAATGAAGAGTGAGAAAAAAGACAAGGTCCGAAACCAGAGTATGAGGCCCAGCCTTCCATGGTAATGCCAATGATATTGTGATACTAGAGACTAGGAAGAACAGTTGAGTGTTAAGTGGAGTTAAGAGGAAGCAACGTTGAATCCAAGTATACATCATACAGAGAAGGCAATTTTCCTCCCCAGTGGTGACTCCCACCATGGAGTTTCATGATACAAGATTATCGAAGATCGTCAACAAAATAAATAGACTAGTCTTATGATGGGTGAAGGCCTATCCAAGTTGTAAATGGGTGTTCAGAGGTTGGTTTTTGATGTTTGGATTAGATATGTCTCCTGCCTTCTCCATTCTTTCTTCTCCTTCTCTTCATTTTTTTTAATTTTGGTTTTAGCTTTTTTTGTTTCTTTTCTTGTATGTTCTATTTTCTCATTACATTTATCAATGAAGTGTGAGGTGGCTTGCCACCATTTTGCTCCAAAATCACATAACAAACTACAACATCAAGTTATTATTATCCAAATGTCAACATTAACTCATTATCTTACAATGAGTGAATGGTCCAACTAAAAGTTTGATGGAGGAAAAGGGGAAGAGCATTAATAATCTATCAATGTAGCAATAATGATTACAAACAATGTTCAAATCATTAGACCTTCTAGTTCCATATAAAGAAGTATTTTAAGGAAATGGGGTCATTAGTCTCCCGGCATTCCTCCACAATATTTGGGGTGTTAGATGGATGAAGTGTCTATGCTTGCATGCATGCATGCATGTATGCATGTATTTATGCATGCAATCACTCTCTATTTTGAAGCTCTTCCAAGTAACAGGGTGTTGAATCTAATGATTTCTGTAAACACCACCAATATGCAGTATTTGCCTAAACTCTCGCACATGTTTCCAGTTCCACACTTCCCACCAAATCACATCATGGAAAAGGCACCAGGTTTTTAATGTCAAATACACATGAAGAGCCAAGCTTCCACATCACTAGCTAGCAAGGAAGAAGATCAGACAATTTCCCACTAATTTCTAGTATCTCCATATTTCCTATCCAACTGAAATCTGAAGACATCATGAAAAGCTGCTTGACCTTCTAAATTTCGTCAATATGAAGGTATCTGTATTTTATTAAAAATAAACAACAGCCCTTGCTGCCTTTCCACCTCTAATTTCTAGTATTCCATAACCCCTAGTTCCCTATCAAAATTAAACCTACATTCAACACGATATGGTGATTAAACATCTCATTTTACTCCTTACAATAGTGTCTTCCAAACATAGGACCCAAAACCTGCATCCTGATGACTAAAGGCCCTTGCTAAGAACCATCCAAGAAGAAGTTGAAAATACACTATTGCAGTGCTACCCTGCCCAAACCTTCTCAGCCCTTCCCAAAAGATTTTTTTCCAAATGTAATAACGTTTTTCATAGTCCCAGAATCATTTCATCAACTTTTCATGCATGGTGTAATCATATTTAAGCAATAATTAGAACAATATTGTTCTCAATTGTATCTAATTTTTCCTTCGTCTTCCATTTTCAGAACTAGACCCAAATATTGCAAGTACTTAGTGAAAGCATACTTTTCAACCCAACTACTATATTTTTGTCAACATAAAAATTACACATTTTCTTATCTCACATTTTTTAATCAAAACAATCCAACATGCGAACAGGCATGACCATATTGTGTTTGGTAGAATCGCCAAATTCTAAGACATGGTATTCTATAAAACCTAAAGAAATGAGATTTTTGTTACTTCTATTAAGAAAAAAATTATGGATTTTCGGCTCTCACATGTCAATTTATATGATCTCATGTTCCATAGATTCCTCAACTTTAGTGACCAAATAGGGTAAATATATAAAAATAATGTTTATTTGTCATCTCCTATTTTTGTATCTAATAAATCAACAAGCTGGGTATTTCTGAAACTTCGACAGGATTCATGCGGATGTTCATCTAAGTTGGATCTAGAGTGGTGATTTTCTGTTTTTTAATTGTTGAATTAAATATGTCTTCAAACAAAATTTCCTTTTTAGATAGCCTCTTTACCACACAACCAAACTCTTTTGACATTTAAGTCTTTCAAAAAAGCCCACTGTCCTACAAGTGTCATTTTTCATGTAATTTTGAACTCATATCCTTTATGCATGGCCAACATCCTAATTCAGACATAACCTTATGATTCTTTATCAACATCAGCAAGAGCATTGACTTCAAGCTATCTTGTTGCCAACACAAAATGGCAAGTCATTAAAATGTTCTATAAGGAATCAGGAATTCTCATCACATATAGAATGAGCTTTCCATGTGGGTTGGTTTACTTTTGAAATCTTCCCACTCACTGACTTATAAAAGCCTAGTTGCTGCTTCTTGCTATCACTTGAACAGTACTATGAACTTAAAACAAGAAACAGAGATTAAAAAAGAAAAGAAAAGAAAAACAACGATTATAGAAGAGTTGTATTATAAATCTAACCTGTTGCCAAAAGAAATTCATGAGGATGAAAATCTATGCACTGAATTTGACCCTCATGGCATTTAAAATCATGCAAGAGCTTCCCAGCCGTCAGATCCCAGAGCTGTTCAGACAGATTTCAGAACAAAAATACGATAGATCGAATGAAAGCATATTAATAGAATTCTAATCATGCCATCAACTGCTTATTGAACAAAAAGTGGCATAATTCCTAAACATGGCCAGCAATTCTTGCCAAAATGACATGGCATTCACCTTAAAAAGGAAAAAAGAAAAGAAAAATGAAACAGATATATGATAACACACTGATGCCAATAAATCCTGAGATTGGTTTTGCAACTTCCTGAGTAGGAGACACAGAACAAAAGGTGAAGCCCAATACAACACCTTCACAATGTTATCTTCTCCACCTGAAACAACCCATCGGCCATCTGGGGTGAATCTAATGGAATTGACCCCTCGGGTGTGCCCTTTGTATGTGTGGATGCATCCCTTCCTTCGGATATCCCATATTTTTAGGTTTGTATCCAACGATCCAGATGCAATGAATTCACCAAATGGATGAAAATCAACAGATATACAATTGGACCTATGCCCGGTGAGAGTGCGAACAACTGCAGGCCAAAAAAACCAGCAATTAGAAAGCAACGTGCCAAGTTCTTCTTTGTTCATCATAAATAGCAATCTGCACATACTATGGAAATTAATTTTGGTTCTTACCATTTGCCTCCTCTAAATCCCACAGCTTTATTGTGCCACTGGCTGCTCCAGCAGCCAATAAAACTTCAGAAGAATCAAAACTCACAGACTCAACTGCACTTGTATGGCCCGACAGGCTCTGCACATTATCAGCTTAGTCATTCAACAAAACCACAAAAAAAAAAAAAAACATATCCCCCAGCTAAGTGAATAGATATAGTCGCCAATAAAGTAAGGAATCTGGTGGAAGAAATAAAGAGTATCCTACCAGTATGGCATTGGGTTTGCCAAGAGCCCAGAGATTGACCTTGTGATCTTCTCCACCAGTGAAAAGAACCCTCGAAGTCTTCCTCCCAATCTTGAGGCAATTCACATTGGAAGCATGTGCTGCAAACTCCTCTGGATTTAATCGAGTTAAGACTCCCCCCAAATCGAACCTGAAAGTCCCAAATGGCCATAGCCCAGAGACTTCTTACATACTAATGACAATTACCATAAAATTAAAGACTTTTTCTATAATCGAAAGATCATCTAATGCGCCATAACTAATTCAAAAACTTTTCTCAAAAAATTGTAAGCAAAGACAAGTAGACCGATCAAAGGACCATAAATCTCAATCCCAAACACGAAAGGGGCCTTTCTGATTGACTTCAAATAAACCCTAGCAGGAATTCAAGAAAAAAGTTGGACGATATAAGAGGATACGTAGCTTATAGGCACGCTTGGCGTTCATCTTGAAGCGAAAGAGCCTCCTCTTCTTCCTCTTCTCCTTTTCTCCTAGAAGACCAACAACATGGTCCAAATTCGATCTCAAACTCCACTCATATCAACTCACATCAAACTTCCTAAGCCCATGACGGATCTCAAGAAGCCAAACCCCGCACCTCCTCCTCCTCCCTCACCTCCCCGCCTCCATTGCAGCGCCGCTCCAGTCCACCAGCTGCTCTCCGTCAGCAGCTCCCGCCCACCTAAACTACCAACCAGAGACGAAAAGATCGAATCTTTGAGAAGAAAAGCAGAGATTCGTGGACACTTCCGGAGCTATTCCGCTCTCCCCTTCTTCCCTCTAGAGATATGAGAGAGAAGAAAACGGATGGGTTTCAGACCGTACTCAGTGGTGAAATGGAACAGAGGGTAGTGGAGTTCCTTTCCGCCCTCTCTGCTTTTTTATAAGGAAAGATTCTTGTCTCCTAAAATTTCGCTCTCCTCCTCTCTTCTTTTCTCTTCTCTTCTCGGTTTGGTTTCCTTCCTTTCCCTCCCATATTTTTTGACGAGGGTGGGAGGTTGTCGTCTTCTTCTAAAAAAACTGGACCCTTCAACGGATGATGGAAGAGCTCCAGGGGCTGATGATGCCTCCACGTTTGGATGACAATTCTCTCGCATCACTGGAGCGTGCGGACAGCTCTATTCCGTGTACCGCGCTTGACGTTGATGCCCATGGGCCAAGAATCTTATAGATTATATGTCGCAGTCAAAAAACCAGTAAAAAAAAAAATTAATCAAAAAATATTATTTATTTATTTTGATTCCATATAAATATTTAATATTTTTTGGATAAATAAATATAAAACTAAATATATGTGTGCACGAATCTTTATATATTTTCTCTATTTAAGTTCCGATATTCTCGCCAAGCTAAAAATCCAAATCTATTCTAACTCAATCAAAAATTTCGCAAATCCAATCTAGACCCATGTTGTTGTATTTTCTAGTCTCAATGGATCATAAGATAGATCCTCTTTGATACCATTTGTAATAATTTAGAATCTCACCTAAAAAATTAGCTAAAAAATGTTATTTAGCTTTTTTTGATCTTATAAATATTCAGGATATTTTCAGCAAATAACTGGTATATGACTAAATACATACTTTTAAAATCACCACCTTTAATGGATGAGCCCAACATGTGAAATTTTTTAATAATGGAGTTAAAGAGTGTGGAGACAGGGTTCGAATTCAGGACCATTACTACTTATTCTAAAAACTTAGGCTTAATAAGAAGTAGTAAGTTTATTTATATATTTTTTATTTTTTTACCCATGGTCCCGAGAGTTCTTCCGCAGAATACAAAATGACAAAGGTGATGGTTAAGTCCGAGCTGGGCCGGGCCATGCGTTGGTGCGTCTCCATCAAGAACCCATCGAACCTTGTCTCCTAAATCATCTCTTCCGACCTCTCCTCTCTTACTTCCTTTTTCGCCTTTTATTCATTTTCAATTGATGGTGGAAGGAGGATAGATAAGTATTTCTTACAGCTCTAATCGCATTCAGATTTGCTTTCCTAGTTTAGCAGAAAGGTAGAGGCCGGGGTCGCAGAGAGCTCTGTGAAGTTGATCATGGCCTTGTTATGGCCAAGGAAGAAGTTTATGGTGATTTTGGAATTAATGGGCGGGACCAAGGAGTGGTGGTTGATTGAGGGGTTGGAGAACTCACCGAGGGAAAGAAGAACGTGGGGGCCGGGCCATCTAAACTCTTATAATTATCATAAACACCATGCCTTTGGCTTCATTTTTGCGTCGGAGCTTGTTGCCACGTAGTCTTCCACTACATGGCAATGAGACCATCAATATTGCAATATCAAACGAACTATGAACAGAGAACAACTACGCCTAATTTTAGATGCGTCGTAGGATGCAGCCCCCAATCTTGATGGAGGCTAAAAGTTTTGTAAGCTTCTAAGTGTCGCACCCCAAACCTATCATTCAGGTCGGACACATCTATATAACATTTGAGACACGATCCTAGATAGTATATAAGGCGTATAAATCGAATAAAACGTCAATAATATCCGAAATCGTAAATCATGTGGGCTTATAATATCAAACAAAGCTTCTAATGGTTGTTGTTTATTTATCTCTATATTTATTCATTTATTTTGGCCATTATCATCACATCTCAAGCACACTTTAGCGGAGGAAAAAAGATTATGAGCAAATAATTGAATGGATGGCTTCTACATGGGCCATATAAAGATTAAGCATGAGAAAGGGAATTGCTAGGTCTCCTTGTGAGAGCAAATAAACCTAGTTTTAGATGGCGGAAAGGAAGAGATGAATAAAGGTTAGCATGAAAAAAGTGGCAAATAATAGGAAATCTCTCTTATAAGGGAAAATAGTTAAACCAAGGAAAGAAAAACCATGTATCTTACTGCCAATCCTGCGTTTCATACTCGGGCCAAGCATATTGAAATTGATATTTATTTTGTTTGAAAGCAAGTCGCTGTTGTCAACTTCATGTCCAATTCATCTCCTCCAACGACCAACTCATTGATATATTCACTAAAGAACTTGACATCCAACACTTTCAAAGGCTGCGGTCCAAGCTCTCAGTGGTACCCACCTTAGCTAGCGGAGAGTATTAGTTGTATATTCATCTCAGCCCCATATTAAGAATTAGAGTTGGGCACTGGGCCGGGCCGCCCATGGCCCGGCACGGCCCGGCACGAAGCGGGCCGTGCCTGGCACGGCCCATTAAAGGGGGCCGTGCTGGGTTGCCATTTTCTGGCCCGGGGGCCGAGCCCGGCACGGCCCATTAGGGCCTGGGCTGGCACGGCCTGCGGGCCAAGCATGGCACGGCCCGCGGGCCAGCCCGGCACGGCCCGCGAGCCAGCCCGGAACGGCCCATAAGGGCCTGAACCGGGCCTGGGCCGGACCAGGCACGGCCCGTCTCCCTTAAAATAAATGGAAATAATTTTTTTTCATAAACTAATAAATATTGAAAACTAAGGATTTATTAATATAAAGCTACCTTAATGGTGGGGGGTTTGGCATAGACCCCTACCAGTTTATTAATTTAAATCAAAATGGTACATGAAGGGAGGTTTGGACTTTGGACCTTGGTCTGACCTCCAAAATACAATAAGAAAGGAGAAAAAATAGAGATGACTCACTTTAACAATTAAAAAAATAAAAATGTACAATTATAAAAAATTAAGAAATCTTACTAATCATCAGTGATTCAGTATTCACTATTCAATAGTGTTTGTATCATCATCATCAGAGGATGTTGTATTATGTCCACCTTTATCTTGAAGTCTCGCCTCAGCATCCAACCAATCTTTGAAGCAGAGAAGCATCTCAACCGTTTCGCCAGTCATCCTACTTCTCTTTTCGTCAAGAACACGCCGACCTGCACTAAAAGCAGATTCCGATGCTACTGTGGACATCGGCACAGCTAAAATATCACGTGCAATTGCAGACATAACAGGATATTGATTTTTAACACTCTTCCACCAAGATAATACATCTAGACTCTCTATTTGATTTTCATCATATGCAGACTGAAGATCATTTCATAAATAAAATTCTAGTTCACTACTTAAAGATGAAGAAGATGAAGATGAACTTGAAGCATGTGTGTGTTTTCTCTGTGCAATGAATGAAAAAATAGATAACGAACGAGAACTACTAGAAAAAGAAATAGAGCTTTATACGGAGAATCTAGATCCACGAATTTTTTCATCATATATAGCATAAATATCATAAAGAAGTTGTTTTACCTCATTTTTAGCAGGTTCAGGATCTTGAATCATATTTTCACAGTATGCATCAAGTAAAATTAGCACGCCATTCAATTTAACTCTTGGATCAAATACAGCAGCTAAGTTATGCATAGGACATATCTTGTCCCAATACTCATTCCATTTAGATTCCATTTGTTCAATAATAGGCATTAAAACATCATCATATCTATGTTCTGCAAATTTTTGACTAATTATATATGCTTGTTGTAAAAATGAACATGAAGTTGGATAATAAATACCAGAAAGAACATTAGTAGCATTATAAAAACTAAGCAAAAAATCTTCCAAAATTTTTTCTTTATTCCAATCAGTTTCAGTCAATGTAAAGCCTAATCCACGATCATTAATATATGCACTTAATAAGTTTTTATATGAGTATGCATCATGTATCATGCTATATGTTGAGTTCCAACGAGTAATTACATCAAGTTTAAATTTTTTAAAACGTTTACCATGATTTATACATAGTTCCTTAAATTCTTGAAGTCTTGATCTTGATTAGTTTTCAATTAAACTTTGTCTCATTGCTAAAAAGTTAGTCATAGCTACTCTTCTAAATGTACGCCTACTAGTTCTTTTGTAAGCAGGTTGTAGGTTTAATTGAACATATTCTTCAAAATTAAAATATTCACATAAACTAAAAGGTAATTCATCCTTAATTATCCATTTTACAAGTGCTTTTCTTTGATTTTCTTGATTATATGCAAAATTACCTACAAGTGATCCCCCTTGTATATTAAGGATACTTTGAGTTTGAGCATGAGAATTATGCATCCTATGACTCTCTTGATGTCTTTTTAAATGGCCTGTTCCCCCACTACTACTACAACTATAAAGTTTGGCACATTTTTTACATTTTGCTTTCCAGACTCCATCAACCATAATTCTATCAAATTCATTCCATACAGCACTAGTTCTCTTACGAGAAGAGGTTTGATCTCCACTCGGTTCACTAGTTCTAGAGGAACTAGGAATATGGGGTTGGGGATTAGTTTCTTCTCCCTCAGAAACAGGAGGAATGCCAAAATGACTTTCTTCAAAAGATGACATATCTAAATTGATGAATGCAAAAAATAAAAACTAACCACAAGGAGGAATTGAGTAGAGGGTCAGAGGGCAGAGGTAGAGCCGAGATTCTGAGCTTCCTCTTGTGCTCTCAACAGGAGTGACTTTCTCTTCTCAACAGGAACCTCCTCTTGTGTAGCACTTGAACACTTGCTAAATGCAAACTAAAAATTAAATTGCTAGAAGGGCACTTTAGAAGAGAGAAATAGTAGTAGTAGAGAAGGAGAGAATAGTTGGTTTGGTGTGGTGAGAATGAGGGAGGAAAGGGGTATTTATAGGACTCCAAATTTTTTTTCCCAAAATACCCCTCAAATTAGCCGTTTTTAGACTGTTGGGAGGGGTATTTTGGGAAAAAACCAAAAATAGCCGTTGGAAACGGCTATTTTCTCCCCTCCTTCCAGACGGGCCGTGCCAGGCACGGCCCGTTTGGAGCCGTTGCAGGCCGTGCGCCCGTTTGCGCCCGAGACGGGCCGTGCCTGGCACGGCCCGTTTGCGCCCGAGACGGGCCGTGCCTGGCACGGCTCGTCTCGTGCCGTGCCGAGCTCGGCCCGCCAATCCATGGGCCTGGGGCCGGGCCGGGCTTCGGTTTTTCGCTGAGCCCAGGCACGACCCGTTTAGTCCGTGGCCCAGTGGGCCTGGGCCGGGCCGGCCTGGCACGGCCCGATGCCCATCACTATTAAGAATCGATGATTTCACAAATTTTAAATTTCAAATAGCATGAATTTAAGATTGATCCTAGGAATCCATTTATTTTTTTTTTTATCTTTATATCATCCTAGTTGTAATGTCTTATATATTCTTAACGAGGTAGGTAGAAAATGTTCTCCATAATATTTTTTTTTAATATATTCTTATTTTCCTACAACAGAGAATTTCTCTTACAAAGAAAAATAGTTAATCCAAGAAGAGAAAGACCATGCACTCCTCTAAAGGCTACAATAATCAAACAGAGCCTTGGCATTTGGCAACAATGACTTGCGGATGTGATGGATTACCAATACTGGTTTAGAGTAACGAGATCAATAAATCAAAACCTAGTAAAAAGCCTGAGGAAGAAAATCTTGGAAGACATCAAACATACAATCATCATCTTAAAATCTGTTACTTATGTTCAGTCTGGAAGAGGAAAACCCATCATTCCTCGCATTTGAGTTACAAGTGGTTATGTCGAGGACCATATTGGTAAATGGTGATAATTTATGCTATTCAATTGTAGTGGATGATCAAGTGTTTACTTTGAAAGTGCGTATAAATATTATAAAGATCAACAAAACTAACTGTCCATTCAATTTTGGATGCTGAGTTTTTTCTTTTTAACACCAACTGAAAAGGTTGAAATCAAAATAGCAGTCAGCGACGAACTTTCTCAAATTTTGACAGGCAATACCTTGATTCATATACCCAATCCATAAGTAATTGTCTCCCAAAAAAAAAAAAGGTAGAAAAAGAGAGATCCTAAAACCTCCAAGAGTTTGCTTACTGGGAACCCAGGGAAAAGTGCAAGCCGGAGAAGTCACGGTTCTCGGTATTGTTCAGGGAGAGGAATTTTAATCTCCGAGATGA
Organism: Phoenix dactylifera; assembly: GCF_009389715.1. Taxonomy (NCBI): domain Eukaryota; kingdom Viridiplantae; phylum Streptophyta; class Magnoliopsida; order Arecales; family Arecaceae; genus Phoenix; species Phoenix dactylifera. The sequence continues at coordinate 16,674,196 of NC_052396.1, read as the reverse complement.
GGCGGAGCCATTCACGGCGATTGTCGGCCTATATATCTGATGAGACGTCAAACATTCGTCTGTTGAGATGGCCGAGTTGGTCTAAGGCGCCAGATTAAGGTTCTGGTCCGAAAGGGCGTGGGTTCAAATCCCACTCTCAACAGCTAACTTTTTATCTAAAATTGCAATACCTATTTCACAATTTATGTACAGAAAGTATAATATATATTTTAAAATTATTATATACATATGCATGTATGTAAAATATGAATCTCTTTATAGAAAGTTTAGAAAAAAAAATTACTCAACAAAGATTCTAAATATTCAAATTATTTTTTATGGACTGGGCTCCGAACGTCTCTCGCACCTAATGATACTCAAAAGGTCAAAAAAATCATATGTCAAACTCTATTTTTAATGATATTCTTGTGACAATACAATGGCCAAACTAAAAAAAGAAAATTCATAATATGCTTTAATATAAATTATAAAAACTAAAAATGCTATTTTCTATTATTTTTTGGATGGCAATAACGAGTCCTTGTTCCATCAAATGGCTTATACTAATGAACTAGTTTATATTAAATAATATAATTGTATATAATTCAAAAGTATTAATCTAAAAAACCTTTTTGAATTTTAAAACTGTAACAATGTTTAAGCAATACTTGTCGGGGGTTGATTATAACACTATTAAAATGGTTGCCAATTTTATATTGTTAATTTTTAATGTGTGAGTATATATGCCTATAATATAGTCGACATGCCATAGAAATACTACATGGTGATCATAGTGTATAACAACAAAAAGGCATGCTAAACATTAGAACCACCATAACATTGTGACGAGTGCTTTCATCATAATTAGAGAATATATGGATGGCACAAATACCTTTTTATATATTGATCTTATATAACAGATTATTATTGTGAATTTACTAAATATTAATCCATATTCTTGAAAATTAATTTATTTCAAATTCAAGTAAAATCGATTTAAACCTATCTTCGGACACTCTCATGCAAATATTTGGGTAATTCATAGATCCAATTTAGAGATTTAATTATTATTATCTGAGAAGTTGCAAGAAAAAAGTTATTAGAGATGCTTTATTATAAAAATAAAAAGACTATCAAGGGTAATCTTTCTTTTCTCTTTTATCTTAGACTAGAATAGATGAGTAGATTGTCACATAATTTTACAATGCTTTTTTTAAAAAAAAAAAAATTGTAGGTAAATGCCATAGTCTCTAAAATCTTGCTATTAGTGATTGTTAACTCATTCATCATGGTGAACAATTATTGTATTTTTCATTTGGCATGCTAATAACATGATAATCTTGGAGTCCTATTTGTGGAAGTGTGAATCACACCAGTAATGATATAGATCAATCTACGAAATTAGCTCAAAATTTTATATTATTATGCCATGATTATCGCTGAAAAAAAAATCTCTAGCAATAAAGTAGGAAAGCTTTGGAGTAACTCTTGGATGTTTCACCCGCCACAATAATTTTCTAGGAGCTAAATTGAAGCACAACTTTGTCATTCATCAATTCTATTGTTCATCATGACTTGAACAATCATTATTAGGATTTTTGAATAAAACACCCACTATCATCACATATTCATGGACAACACCTTTCCTTATTCATATTTACAAAACGATATGTCATAAAAAAATCCCTTGAAATCCAAATAAAATCCCTTTCTATTATCTCCAACTCTAAGTTACCCTAAATTTGATTGCACGCCGTGGTTAAACTTATTGTGGGTACAGAAAGATAGTTTTACGTCAGCCTCACTAATGCAAATTAACTTATTTTATTTTACTCATGTAATTTTAATTCCCATGCACAATTTATGAAATTGTTATATGTGATTTTTTTTTTAAATAAAAGCCAAGTTACAAAGATAAAAGTAGGGGTAAAACTATGTTGCACTCACAATATGTTTAACCATTCCCAACATATTTAAAAGCTAACTCAATGTTGGCTTTTCATGTTATGAGAAAATTGCCGATATGATCAGCAAACATTGAGTTCTTATCTTTTTTGATGTGGACATTGAGTTCTTATCAGTAGGGTGAAGAATAAGGAAACAAAAGAGTTTTAGGATAGGGTTAAGGAGTATGAAAGAGATCTATTGCATGAAGTATGACTCATAATACATTTCATAAGATATTGTCAATGCATCCTAATCATGTGCTATTACTAGACTACATTCCACATAATGCCATATTTCTGGACAAAGTCATGGCTCAACTTCCAGTTCGCTCTTGTTTGTCCTTGGTAATGAGTTCGGGTTTACCTGCTAAGAAAAGATAGTAAATTATAAAGGATTTCTGGTATGCATGGACATAGTAAGAGATCCTCTTCTGATGCTATTGATTATATTCCACATGATGTCGTATTTCTCGACAAAGTTATGGTTCAACTTCTGGTTCACCACTTGTTTGATCCTTTACAAGGAACTTCGGTTTGTCTTCTAATGAAAACTTCAAATTATAGAGGAGTTCTAGTTCACTTCTTTACAGAAGTGAAGTTTTTTTGGTATATATAGATCATGGACATTGTAACTTAACTAATTGCAACATTTGGATCGCATCAGCAACCACTGAACTATGGATAAGAGCTCAATCCGGAACTTTAATTTGAGCAACTTCAAGTTTACTGTGGTAGAGACCAAATCGATGTGCACCATAATTTAGGACTGATTGCCTGTTTGGAATCCTTGCATTACTTCGCCTTTAGAGTAGGTCATACATTGATCATGACACGATTGGAAAAAATTTCAGCAAAAAAAGAGCTTTTCAGAGAATTTACTAATAAAAAGGAGCTTTTATGACAATGTTTCCAGTCATCGGACTGTGAATGATAGGATACTTCGCTGCGCTGCGACATACTGAGATGTTATTTTTCTTGTCATTCAGAAATCCAAATAAGACTATGAAACATTGGCTCTAGCTAGCACTGGTTTCATCCATACTTGGTGAGAGTAGGGGCTTAGGATCTTAGTGTCTCATTGTCAGATCTCACAGTTGTGGTCTCTCAAGATGTTTTCCTGCCATCACTACTACTTTTCTATGCGGATCTCCATCGCAGCATTAAACTTCTCTGGGGTCCAATGCAGGATTCTCTACTGCTCTTAAGCTGCAGGCATGACCAAATCTGTTATTTGAAGGGGTCATACAAAACCACATGATACCAATCATAAATAACATCCAGTAAAGTGAAGCAGCCAAAGAGCAAATTCAATGCAGATAATAGCTTCACATGGCTAACACAAATCAATCTTCACACTGGAACAAAATGATTCGAGCTTTCTATTGAATACTAGACACAACAAGTGATGTAGGGTTGCTGATCGCTGCTGATCGTGGAGGACGTCACAGCTGTGGAGATGTTTCAGTCGTGGATGAAGTTGCTATTAAGGAAGAGTTGGGATCAACCATCTTATTTTCGCTTCATCTAGTCATAAGTTCTTCTGAATTCGAACTCTTGACTCGTTCGAAACAGAGTTTGAATTCAGAAGGACTTTTGACTAGACGAAGCGGAACTTAGATGGTTGATCTCAAACTTCATCCACGACTAAAACATCTCCACAACTGTGACGTCTTCCACAATCAGCAGTGATCAGCAACCGGTTCTGCATCAACAAGAACAATAAAAAGGGTGTACATATATATACATACATGGCTTGAACAATGTATAGGATAAAAAATCACTTCTTTGAAGAGCAAACTGTCTTGCTTTGCAGACACTAACGCCACATGATATTGCTGCTAGAAGAGCTACCAGGAAGTGACGAGGACCGAGTACCACCGGCTTTTCCACTCCCACCACCACCACCAAAACCGCTACGACCACGGCGACGCCGGCGATGATGATCGGAATCTCTCTCCTTGCAACCCGATGATGTTGTCGTTGGGAGGCTGTTGCTGCTGCTAGATCCTCCCCTCAGTCTCCTGCCCCGAGCTTCAGAGTCTAGGGCAATCCCTGGCATCGACTCTTGCCGCTGCTGTTCGACTTCGTCGCCATTGTTAGAATGCGAGGTCCAATCGCGGTCGGTGGAATCGATTGAATTGGGCTCCCAAGGAGAAGACCAGGGCTGTCCTATGAAGCTATTGCTCCCCGCTGATTCTTGCGGCTCCATCTCACCTCCCAAGTCTCGCACCGAGACATATTTGTGGAGGCCGGGCTCCATCAGATCATCCCTCGCGATGATCTCGGATTCTTCAATGAATGGCCCCTTGGGAACCAAACCCCTTCTTCTTCCGAATCGCCCATGGAGCGCGCCGTTATTGTTGTCAGACCGCTCTGGTCGAGAGCTCCTGTTCTCAGAACAAGAGGAGTTGAGATCAGCCACTGCCTCGAGGATGGAGCAGGCCTTGGAGACGCAAGCGGGGAGAGAAAAAGCAGCGCTCCGCTGGTGGTAGTTGTGGATATCTTCGAGCAGGAAGGAGGTGCAGGACGTCGGATCGAGGTGACACTCTGGGTTCGGACCTGGAGCATGGTCGAAATCTCTGGAAGATCTCTTCAAAGATCTACACCTTGTTGTGGTTCTTGGGTTCAGGCTCTCCGCCCC